>NC_042959.1:56861944-57069444 GCF_901001165.1 Salmo trutta
AATTGAATGTAGGAGTGGTCCATCTGTTTTTGCTGTCAGTGAGAGTGCCTTAGCCTGCTGGTCCTCTGAAACCACAACATTACACCCTAGCCCCCAGTGTGTGTGTGTGTGTGTGTGTGTGTGTGTGTGTGTGTGTAACAAGGGGCCGGCAGAGAAAGGGGGACCTCTAGCTGTCTGTGGGGTACGGGGGGCAGTTGGAAAGGTAGAGGTGAGGAGGGAAGGTGGAGAGGGGGAAAGAGAGGAAAGGAGGAACGAGGCAGAGAGGAGGAAAGAGGACAGCAGCTAAAGCACTTGGCCTTTCAACCACAGTCTGTAAAAGTCATCAGAGCTAAGGTGTGCTTTCAGCAGGCAGATCTAACCACACACACACACATACACACACACACACACACACACACACACACACGCACACACACACACACACACACACACCAGCTCAGCCTCAGGGACACAAACTTCCAACAGAAGAATTCCGCTCTCATTCCAAAGTCCTGGATCTGTCCGTCTTACACTCCAGAGAAACCCAACCCCACTACTCCCGTAGGTGTATGTGTGCATACGTGCGTGCCAGTGGAGGCTGCTGAGGGGAGAACGGCTCATAATAATGGCCGGAATGAAACGAATGGAATGGCATCAAACAACTGGAGACCATGTGTTTGATGTATTTGATACCATTCCACAGATTCCGCTCCAGTCACTACCACAAGCCTGTCCTCCCCAATTAAGGTGCCACCAACCTCCTGTGGTGCGTGCCTAAGTGTGTGTGTGCGTTTGGTCGTGCGCGAGTGCATGTTCCTCCCATAGGTACATCTGTACTCCTTACCCAGCCGTTCTTTTCCCTCTGAATAGTGCTACTGACACAGAGGCTGATTTGGGGTAAATGTCCCTTTGGGGTAAATAAAACATAGCCTATGGCACACTTTCTCCTTCCAAGTCAATCATATTTCCACACTGATAAAAACATGTCTGCCACCACTGATTTGAGGTTAGTATGTAAACACACACACATACAGACACACATTTGGAGTAAGTGTACCTTTGGGGTATGCTGAGTAACTAAACCTCTAGGCCAGTCCCGGACTCCCTGCTCTGAGAAATATGGCTGCCGTCCAACGTTTACACAACCTGTCAGAGACTGGCTGCTTCAAACTTCTGTATGAGCTCTCTCTTTAGAACCAGTGTTCAGTGTGTCCACTGTGAAAGTGTTCAGTGTGTCTGTGTGTGTGTGTGTGTTGTGTGTGTTTTCTGTTCAGTAGAGCTGAGTCAGTGGGATTGCTGATTGGCAAGTTAAATGTCTACAGCATTTGACCTCTGACCTTACTGCTGAACATAATTCCTGCCCTCAGGCCATCTGACCCCTGACACGCACACAAAACTGACCTTAACCTTAACCCTAGGAGTGGGAACAGCAAGGCTTCCCAGGGTCAGTGTGCGTCTAGCAGTCTATAACCTCTGTGTACCAGGGACACCTCCTGCTGTTTCTGACTGACTGCTCTCTCTGACTCTGACCCAGTCACTTCTCCAGGGTTAGTTGCGTAACTTTGTTGTGAAAGACCTCAAAACTTGTGTTGCCTCCAAGAGATGGCACCTAGACTTGAGCTCGGTGGGTTAATGCAGTCTTGAGGCGTGCAGACAATCGAGGTTTGATACCCAGCCAGACACGAGTCCCTGGTAGAGACACACGTCTGTAGAGTATCCATCAGGAACACTGATCCATCTCTCTAATCCTCCCTCCCTTCTCTCTCTAAGAGTAAGATGGGTTTTGTACCTATGGGATCATAAAACTTCACCTATAGAAACAGATATCTTATGCACACACAAACATATGCACAGAAACACACCGTGTAACAGGCGCACAGACGCCTTAGCAGTCCTCTCATAATGATGAAACATCTGAGGGTCCTTTGCTAAAGTGTGACTTTACTAACATATTAACAACAGACCATATGTGTGTGTGTGTGTGTGTGTGTGTGTGTGTGTGTGTGTGTGTGTGTGTGTGTGTGTGTGTGTGATGGCTATGCCACCCGGGAGCTGTCCCTCCACTACCAGATCTTTCCCAGAGGGCCTTAGAAAGCCTGAGTTACAACATGCATGCGTGCGTGTATGCATGCTTATATGTATATGCATTGTGTTTGTACAGTGTGTGTGACTGAGTAACTCGCTGTGGGGGGATTCTGTATAGAGTCTGGCTTTGGTTCATAGCCTGGCACAGACTCAACACATACACTCAGAGGCCAGTGAAATTGATCACAAGCCATGCAGTGCATATGTGTGCATGTGTCTGTATATGTGTTTGTGTTAGCGTGTGTGCGTGTGTGATGTTTTCATTATAAAAGACTCAGATTTCCTGTTTGTGGGATGGAGAGATCAGAGGACGTCTGTTGTTGTTACAGAAAGAAGACAAGACGGAAAGAAAATAAAAATAAAATAATAATTCCTACTTTTCAGCTGGGTCTATAGAAGTACAAAGACTGAACTACGCTGCCTTTAGAATGGCTGCCTTTCAGCTGGGTCTATAGAAGTACAAAGACTGAACTATCTACCTAGGGAGTTTGTTTTGTATTTTTCATAGCTGTCTACAGTACATAACACCACAGACCGATGCTGGAACTAAAACCGCGCTCAATGAGCTGTATACCGCCATAAGCAAACAGGAAAATGCTCATCCAGAGGTGGCACTCCTAGTGGCCGGGGACTTTAATGCAGGGAAACTTAAATCAGTTTTATCTAATTTCTATCAGCATGTTAAATGTGCAACCTGAAGGAAAACAATTCTAGACCACCTTTACTCCACACACAGAGATGCGTACACAGATTTTCCTCGCCCTCCATTTGACAAATCTGACCATAATTCTGTCCTCCTGATTCCTGCCTACAAGCAAATATTAAAGCGGTTAGATGAAGCAGATGCTAAAGTACAGGACTGCTTTGCTAGCACAGACTGGAATATGTTATGGGATTCTTCTGATGGCATTGAGGAGTACACCACATCAGTCACTAGCTTTATCAATAAGTGCCTTAAGGACGTAGTCCCCACAGGGACTGTACGTACATACCCCAACCAGAAGCCATGGATTACAGGTAGCATTCGCACTGAGCTAAAGGGTAGAGCTGCCGCTTTCAAAGAACGGGACTCTAACAAGGAAAGCTTATAAGAAATTCTGCTATGCCCGCTGACGAACCATCAAACAGGCAAAGCGTCAATACAGGACTAAGATCGAATCGTACTACACCGGCTCTGACACTCGTTGGATGTGGCAGGGCATGCAAACTATTACAGACTACAAAGGAAAGCACAGCCGAGAGCTGCCCAGTGACACGAGCTTACCAGGCAAGCTAAATAACTTCTATGCTCGCTTAGAAGGCAAGTAACACTGAAACATGCATGAGAGTATCAGCTGTTCCGGACGACTGTGTGATCATGCTCTCCGCAGCCGATGTGAGTAAGACCTTCAAACAGGTCAACATTCACCAGGACGTGTACTCGGAGCATGCGCTGACCAACTGGAAAGTATCTTCACTGACATTTTCAAGCTCTCCCTGTCCGAGTCTGTAATATCAACATGTTTAAAGCAGACCACCACAGTCCCTGTGCCCAAGAACACTAAGGTAACCTGCCTAAATGACTACCGACCCGTAGAACTCACGTCTGTAGCCATGAAATGCTTTGAAAGGCTGGTCATGGCTCACATCAACACCACTATCCCAGAAACCCTAGACCCACTCCAATTTGCATACCGCACCAACAGATCCACAGATGATGCAATCTCTATTGCACTCCACACTGCACTTTCACACCTGGACAAAAGAAACACCTATGTGAGAATGCTATTCATTGACTACAGGTCAGTGTTCCACACTATAGTGCCCTCAAAGCTCATCACTAAGCTAAGGACCCTGGAACTAAACACCTCCCTCTGCAACTGGATCCTAGACTTCCTGACGGACCGCCCCAGGTGGTAAGGGTAGGTAACAACATATCCGCCCCGCTGATCCTCAACACGTGTGGTGCAAGGACAACAACCTCTCCCTCAACGTGATCAAGACAAAGGAGATGATTGTGGACTACAGGAAAAGGAGGACTGAGCATGCCACCATTCTCATCAACGGGGCTGTAGTGGAGCAGGTTGAGAGCTTCAAGTTCCTTGGCGTCCACATCACCAACAAACTAACATGGTCCAAGCACACCAAGACAGTCGTGAAGAGGGCACGACAACAAATTTCCCCTTAGGAGACTGAAAAGATTTGGCATGGGTCCGCAGATCCTCAAAATGTTTTACAGCTGCACCATCGAGAGTATCCTGACGGATTGCATCACTGCCTGGTATGGCAACTGCTCAGCCTCCGACCACAAGGCACTACAGAGGGTAGTTTGTACGGCCCAGTACATCACCGGGGCCAAGCTTCCTGTCATCCAGGACCTCTATACCAGGCGGTGTCAGAGGAAGGCCCTAAAAATTGTCAAAAACTCCAGCTACCCGAGTCATAGACAGTTCACTCTGCTACCGCACGGCAAGCGGTACCGGAGCGCGAAGTCTAGGTCCAAGAGGCTCCTAAATAGCTTCTACCCCCAAGCCATAATACTCCTGAACAGCTAATCAAATGCCTACCCAGACTATTTGCATTGCCTCCCCTTCCCCCCCCAACTGCTACTCTCTGTTATTATCTATGCATAGTCACTTTAAAAATGCTACCTGCATGTACATTTTACCTCAATTACCTCGACACCGGTGGCCCCGCACATTGACATTGACTCTGTACCGGTACCCCCTGTATATAGCCCTGCTATTGTTTTACTGCTGCCCTTTAATTATTTGTTATTCTTATCTCTTACTTTTTTAGGGGGTATTTTCTTAAAACTGCATTGTTGGTTAAGGGCTTGTAAGTAAGCACTTCCCTATAAGGTCTACACCTGTTGTATTTGGGGCATGTGACAAATAAAATTTGATTTGATTTGAATTATGCTGCCTTTAGAATGGCTGCCTTTCAGCTTGGTCTATTGAAGTACAAAGACTGAACTATGCTGCCTTTAGAATGGTTCCAAATTGAGGTGAAAACAAGGGGATACAAAAGTTTAATTTCAAAACATTTTCAGTCTTAAATCACCTTTTAAGAGCCCATGATTCCAAGTAAATGAATGTGTATACAAACACTCACACAGACATTCAGACTACCACTGACTGAACATGTAAATACAAACACTCACACAGACATTCAGACTACCACTGACTGAACATGTAAATACAAACACTCACACAGACATTCAGACTACCACTGACTGAACATGTAAATACAAACACTCACACAGACATTCAGACTACCACTGACTGAACATGTAAATACAAACACTCAGACACAGGCTTTCCCTTCAGATTGCTGTAGTGTGGCATGTTCATCTGTACCATGACATCACAAAAGAGGAAGTCTCTCCAAAGTAATATCAGCCACATGAACATGTTCTTCTGAAGAATTGGAGGCCTGTGTCCGCTAGAGGCCTATAACGCTATGGTGAAATATCTGGCGAACAGACTAAACACTTTCAAAGGGAAATTTTAAAAATCTTCAACTTCATATTCATCATCTCCAGCACCATCCCAACATGAACATATGTATAAATGGCACGTTTCTATGTTTTGTAGCAAAAAAAGATAAGGAAAATAAGTGTTTCCAATGACATCATCAACCAATTAGCAGTCAATTAGTAGGCAATTAGTTGGCAATGCCTACTCATAACTGGTTAAAATCACATGATGCACACTGATGATGTCATTGGAAACACTTATCTCCCTCATATGTATTTTTCCACAAAACATGGAAACATTATTTTCACATACGTTGATGTTGGGGTGGTGCTGGAGATGATGAATATGAAGTTGAAACATTTTGACATTTCCTTGAGATGTTTTAGTGCACAGAGACACTCCGGGAAGGACCGGAGTGTCCTTCCCTGTGGCTCAGTTGGTAGAGCGTGGTGTTTGCAATGCCAGCATGGTGTGTGCAACGCCAGGGTTGTGGGTTCGATTCTCACGGGGGGCCAGTACAAAAAAACAAAAAAATAAAAATGTTTGAAATGTATGCATTCACTACTGTAAGTCGCTCTGGATAAGAGCGAAGTGACTAAAATGTAAAAATGTACTTATTGCATGGCCCCCCCCTTCTCTCTCTTCCTGGGACAGGACAAGAAGTCTTCAGAGAATTGTCGTGGCAACAGCTTTGTAACCCCACTACCCCTCCTGAGTAATGACTTCACCAGAAGAAGGGAGGAGAGAAGTGAAATGGAAAAAAGAGGAGAAAATAAGTGGATGGGAGTGTACCAGGGTAATGGTTGTTGTCCAGGTCTCTGTCCCCCCTCAGGGTGAAGCCGTAGCCGGAGAGGCCACTACTGGAGGTCCAGGCTCCATAGAGCTCCTGGCTGAGGGTTAGGCCGCGGGCCGTCAGGTCTTTCTGGCCATTGTAGATCAACACCAGGCCACTCCGGTCCTCCCCACCAAACGGACAACCCACTGCCACGTCTATCAGACACAGAGAGAGAGAGAGAGAGGGGTATGACGGTAGGAAACACAAAACCAACGTTTTATAAGGCTGGCCTTCTGAAGTGATAAAGCAGACCAGCTCACATCAGCAGGAGAGAGGGATGAGAGAAAAAGAACGAGAGAGAGAGGGATGGTTTAGACATCATCAAGTGAAAGCCCCTGAGGGAGAGGTAAAGAGACTACCTAGGACTACCCCTCTCTCTTTCCATTTCCTTCTTTCTTTCTCTCTCTCTCTCTCTCTCTCTAAATGTATATGTAGAACTATCTAATAGGCACAGGCAGGAGATTCCTGTGACAGTGAGCAGCCAATGGTTACCCTCCACCAGTGATTGCCCCACCCCACACACACACAAAGCGCAACTCCCCACCTACATCCTGTTCGCTGTTGGGAAAAAAGGAGCTGAAAACTACAAACAGAGTGTTGTCATGGTTACACTGCTCTGTGATGATGAGGGAGGTAATCAGAGACACACACACACACACACAGATATACACACACTACTGTATGATAAGGAGGGAGAACATCACAGCGTCTCAGACTCTAGTCTCCATTGTGGCTCAGACAGCTGGAGTCTCTGGCTCCATTCAAGCTCCATTCTGGCTCCACTAGCGCTGCAGTTTTCTGAGGCTAATGGATCCTCCACTGATCTGTCCTGTGTGTGATCACATCCACATTCCCAGTCTAACCCAGCCACACCCTGGCTGATGCATCAACCTAAGGACAAAAGCCTCTGAGTTCACTCAATGCATGTGTGTGTGCATGAGTGTGTGTGTGTGTGTGTGTGTGTGTGTGTGTGTGTGTGTGTGCAGGCTTATCAAATCAAACTTTATTTGCCACGTGCCGAATAAAACAAGTGTAGACCTTACCATGAAATGCTTACTTACAAGCCCTTAACCAACTGTGCAGTTCAAGAAGAGTTAAGAAAATATTTACCAAATAAACTACAGTAAAAAAATATATAAAAAGTAACACAATAACATAACAATAACGAGGCTACATACAGGGGGTACCGAGTCAGTGTGCGGGGTACAGGTTAGAGGTAATTTGTACATGTAGGTAGGGGTGAAGTGACTATGCATAGATGATAAACAGCGAGTAGCAGCAGTGTACAAAACAAATGGGGGGGGGGGAGGTCAATGTAATAGTCCAGTGGCTATTTAATTAATTGTTCAGCAGTCTTATGGCTTGGGGGTAGAAGCTGTTAAACCTCTTAAGGATCGGCCCCTGTTTTTCAATTTTTGCCTAAAATGACATACCCAAATCGAACTGACTGTAGCTCAGGCCCTGAAGAAAGGGCATGCATATTATTGGTATTTGAAAGGAAACACTTTGAAGTTTGTGGAAATGTGAAAGGAATGTAGGAGAATATATCACATTAGATCTGGTAAAATATAATACAAAGAAAAAAACAACCGTTTTTGTAGCTTTTTTTTGTACCATCATCTTTGAAATGCAAGAGAAAGGCCATAATGTATTATTCCAGCCCAGGTGCAATTTAGATTTTGGCCACTAGATGGCAGCAATGTATTTGCAACGTTTTAGACTGATCTAATGAACAATTGCATTTCTGTTCAAAATGTTGTGTCAAGACTGCCCAAATGAGCCTAATCTGTTTATTAATAACTTTTCATGTTCAAAACGGTGCACTCTCCTCAAACAATAGCATGGTATTCACTGTAATAGCTACTTTAAATTGGACAGTGCAGTTAGATTAACAAGAATCTAAGCTTTCTGCTAATATCAGACATGTCTATGTCCTGGGAAATGTTCTTGTTACTTACAACCTCATGCTAATCGCATTAGCCTACGTTAGCTCAACTGTACCACAGGGGACCCACCAATCCTGAAGAAGTTTGGAGCCTTATGGTCCAAGGCTTAGCACTCCGGTGCCACTTGCCATGCGGTAGCAGAGAAAACAGTCTATGACTTGGGTGACTAGAATCTCTGACAATTTTATGGGCTTCCTCTGATACCGCCTATTATATAGGTCTTGGTCAGATGCCAAGCAGTTGCCATACCAGGCGGTGATGCAACCGGACAGGATGCTCTCGATGGTGCAGCTGTAGAACTTTTTGAGGATCTAGGGACCCATGCCAAATCTTTTCAGTCTCCTGAGGGGGAAAATATTTTGTCGGGCCCTCTTCACGACTGCCTTGATGTGTATGGACCATGATAGTTCGTTGGTGATGTGGACACCAAGGAATTTGAAACTCTTGACCCACTCCACTACAGCCCTGTGGATGTTAATGGGGGCCTGTTCAGCCCGCCTTTTCCTGTAGTCCACGATCAGCTCCTTTGTCTTGCTCATTTGAGGGAGAGGTTGTTGTCTTAAATGTGCGTTTGAGTGACTGATTGAGTTATGCCTCCGCACTGATAGACATTGATTCAGGTTTATTGATTTAGTTCTGATGATGATGGTGTGGAGGGAGTGGAGGGAGAGTGGCTCATTTTAAGAACATAAACACATACATAAATAACCAAGTAGGATTGTTATCATATGTTCACCAGAGAAATGCCTGAGGCTCCGAAAGGCATTTGGGCTCCAGACTTGAATGTGTTTGGGTGTGTGTGTGTGTGTGTATGTGTGTGTGTGTGTGTGTGTGTGTGTGTGTGTGTGTGTGTGTGTGTGTGTGTGTGTGTGTGTGTGTGTGTGTGTGAGTGTGTATGTGTGTCACAGGAGGTTGGTGGCACCTTAATTGAGGAGGACAGGCTTGTGGTAATGGCTGGAATGTGGAATGAGTGGAATGATATCAAATATGTGTTTGATGCAAATCCATTTGCTCTGTACCAGACATTATTATGATCCATCCACCTCTCATCTGCCTCCACTGGTGTGTGTGTTTATAAAACAAACACAATGTGAGGCAGAATGAAGTCTGGGCAGCGGGACAGAAACTTCCAGATGCCCCTATCTTAGTGGACATCTGGAGATTAAAAATAACTCTCTCTCTCTCTCTGACACACACATCAAACCCTGCTCATCAGTACAGGAAGAGGGGGAAGAACTTCACAAGGAAACACTCTAACACCGCAATTCCGGATTGGCTGAAGACCCTTCGGTTTCCCCCATCGGAGCATCTGATAGGATATCTGCTCTCCAAGACCAAACAGCCAGACACACACACACACACACACACACACACACACACACACACACACACACACACACACACACACACACACACACACACACACACACACACACACACACACACACACAGCTTACCGTTGTATCCGTCCTGGTTGAGGTCACCTAACGGGGCGATGGCAGTGCCAAAGCGTCCGAAGGTGTGTGTTCCCGTCAGGAGAAGGGGCTCGGAGAAGGTGAGCGGGGAGTGCTGGAGGTACAGGTAGACACGGCCCACCTCCTTGGGCTTACTCTCCCTCTCTCTCTCCATGTAGAGAGGTGCTCCTACCAGTACATCATCATACCTGGGGGAAAGATACACAGCTTTAGAATACACACACATACACACAGAGGGCAGCACGCACACACGCACATAGATTAGTGTGATATACAGACATGTCAGAAAGGATGTGGTCTGGCTCCAGAAATAGAGTTCAGTCATCATAATCAGAGAACAAGCTACAGCTGGAACACATACTAACAATTCTCTCTCTCTCTCTCTCTCTCTCTCTCTCTCTCTCTCTTTCTCGTCTTCATTCTTGGCTCGGACTAAACAATTATTTCACTGCAAGAACCATGAAGATCTGTAGGGACAGGAAGAGAGGGAAAGAGTGACAAAGTGTCAGACAGAGAGAGACGAGAGAGACACAGAGAGAGAGAGAAGCAAAGCCCCTTAAATTGAAAATGAAATTGAGAGAGCGAGAGAGAGAGAGAGAGAGAGAGAGAAAGTGAGAGCGAAAGTGAGAGAGAGACAGACAGACAACTCACCCGTCTCCGTTGAGGTCAGTAACAGCCACAGAATAGCCAAAGTAGGAAGCCATCTGACGAAACATTTCACAACATGACTCTACAGTCAGGGATGTACAGTAGTCGGGTAAAAGAGTAATAGCAGTGTGTGTGTGTGTGTGTGACGTTACTGTGTGTTACTGACCTGCTCTCCTGTGAAGTTCATGATGAATGTCAGATTAGTGGAGTTAATCACAGCTACCTGAAACAGAACCCAAGAGTCACACACCTGATACAGGTACACACACACACGCATCATGCAAACACATTCACAGGATGTAATGAGCTGAAATAGAAACAGAATTCTTCAGCCCAAAACTCTTTTTTTCCCTCTGCCTGGTGTCCCTCCTTCAACCTCCCATCGTCCCCACTGCCTTACCCCCTCCCCTCCTCTGTTCCGTACCCTCCATTTCCATAACCCCAGTCGTGGGGGAGACAGAGGGGTTGGGAATTCCTTCAAAAGACCTACAATAACAACCACATGGAGATGCCAGGGGCTACACACACTCACCCACAAACATGTGCACGCACTCACAAAGTTAGAGAGACAAACACATACACATACACAAAACACCAACAAATATAGAGAAACAGACAGGCGGACAGGCAGACAAACGGACAGACGGACAGGCAGACGGACGGACATACACACAGACAGATAGACGGTCGCTCGGAATGACAGACAGAGAGAGGCAGACAGAGGGAAAGACACATGTGCAGACACTTAACTCCCTGGCCCCCCCTCCTCCTCCCTCTCAGGGGTGTCAGGCTGGTTGTCTCCCCAGGTCTGAGAGGCCTAATGTCGGCTGACAGCTACTCTAGTCTCATCAGGCCAAACAGACCTAACCCTGACGCCCACTAACCACAAATGTGAGGGCTACCGGCCCCAGAGCCTGTTTGCACAACCACACAGGCTTGTCTGCTCTGAATACATCTCTATCTAGGTTTCAATGTGTGTGTGTGTGTGTGTGTGTGTGTGTGTGTGTGTGTGTGTGTGTGTGTGTGTGTGTGTGTGTGTGTGTGTGCGTGTGCGTGTGCGTGTGCGTGTGCGTGTGTGTGTGTGTGTGTGTGTGTGAGAGCAGGCAATGAGCTGTGTGTTAGAGGTGAGAGGTCATGTGTGTGTCAGGGAAAGGGGTCAGGCTGGGTCAGCTCTCATGGAGCAGAAGTCGTATGTCATTAAGGAGACAGTCCAGGGGACACACACACACACACAGATAGGACTGTGTTGTGGTCAGAGTGGGGGGAGTTGTTGTTGCTAAGCGATAGTAACTAGGAATGGAATTCTACTTTGGAAACATTTCCTCTCTGGACACACAGGAATTTGAAAATTCCATCCTTACATATACTGTGTGTGTGTGCTGTTATGCATGCGTGTGATTCTGTACTTACATATCCAAAGTTCTGTGCCCCTCTCGGAACACCAGCTATCAGCTCTGGAAAGGAGAGAGGAACACACATTATATCACACTGTCTGCCTGTTTTTCTGTCTGTCTGTCTGGATGCCTGCCTTTCAGTGTGTCTCTGTCTCTAGGCCACCCTGACTGAAGACACTAAAAGCTGACAACAGACTGACTGATGACGAAAGGGAGAAAGATAGAGAGAGTGGTTTTGATATGAGTACCTCCCCCAACCCTGTTCCCGGTACAGACCAGACCACAAACCCAAGCCAGCAAGCTCCAGCTTTAAGGAATTCAAAGATGAGACCACAACCAGCCTACAACCACAATACAATCATAATACAACCATGTGTCAACCTTTGCTTTGGCACTTGGTGCCATGTTTAAATTAGGAAGATGTAGGAGGCAGAACATATGGTTTTGTAGCAGTGTAATTACTAGTTAGTTACGGTCCATCGGACTAGCCTCTGAAGCCCTGCAAGCACCAAACACACAGAGATGAAAGTGTTGTATTTTACCTTGCTCTGAGTCTCCTGTGAATTCCCCCACTGCCACAGAGTAACCTGCAGACAAGAGAGAGATATTAGTGAGTGAGCGTGTGTGTGTGTGTGTGTGTGTGCGTGTTTGTGTGTGTAGATGAAACTGTGTGTGTGTGTTACCTAGGTAGCTGTCGTCATGGGTATCAGCTGCAGCGTGTGTGTGTTTCTCTCCAGGGACTCTCCTGAGCACGGCTTTCAGAGAGTAACCATTCAATATCTCTGCTACGCCTGCAGTCATCACCTGACCTGGAGAGAGAGAGGTCAGAAACACACAATGGTCAGTAACGGACAGGCCAACCCCAGACCCAATGGGGAGCAATAACTTCTGCACTGTCAGTCTATCACACACACATGCACGCCCTCACACACACTTTCCTGCCCTTTGTTATGAAACTCACAGGTATGAGGAGCTCTTCCCTGAGGAACACTAAAACACCTCGTTAGCAGGAGTTAGAATGACACACACACAAACACACTTTCTCTCTCTTGCTCTCTCTCTCTCTTTCTCTCTCTGCTATTGTAGCAAATGCTGTGGTGTGGAGGGGGAGGTCAGACAAACATCGGCCTACTGCTTTATCTCCTGCTGCCCTCAACCTCACATCAATCCTCCTTAATGTGGTGTGTTCTGACAGAGAGAAATCTCCCCTGTCTCAGATTCCCACTTTTCCTAACTCCCTTCACAGACATGGACGCTAAGCCTAATGACAGTCGCATACCTACACAGACCCTAACCCAAGTCACAGACTTACAAACACAGACCTTCTACTCAGACAAGACAGACCCTCTTCACAGACCGTAACCACAGACACAGAAACAGACCCTCTCCAGACACACACACACACACACACCAAAATAACAGACACCCACTCCACAGACAGCTCCTAACCCTAATCACAGAAACAGACCCTTAACCCTCTGAAGACTTCCTCATTACTGATAGTATAAGAGGTTCCTTCAGATCCTCTGATAATAAGCTGTATAAAAGGCTTCCCATAATAACTCAGCATAATCACCTGTGATAATAGCTGTATATTAGAGACCATAAACTCACTGCTCTGAGAGCTTTTATAAACATCTAGAGGAAGTGTTTAAACACCAGGAAGCTGAGCCAAGCTGAGGGCAACGACATGCACACACACACAAACGCTTATAAACACACCAGGGGCATAGAGAGATCATAAACCACCTTCAACAAAGGATTAATACAACATAATATTCATTCATAAAAATACTCACTGACTATCCATCTCTCTTTCTCTCTCTCACCCACTTCTGTCTCTCTCTCCATTTTGAAGGCATATTGCAACGTCTGCATCCAACTCACACCCTCAAACACCTAGATCCCCTGAACACAGCTCACTCTCCAGATCCCAATCACCTGAATTCTGATCACCTGTTCACACACCTGTATGTCACTATCACACACTATTTAGTTCAGCTCTTTGCACCCCATCACTGTGAGGTATTATTTGTTTTGTGACACACGTCTTTCGTAGCGCTGTGTTTACCCGTGATTTACTCCCGTGTAGGATCGTTTTTGCCTGCCTCACTAACGACGCCCTTTGCCTATTCCCTGCCTGTACCTTAGCCTATCGGATTTCCTGTTATCAACCTACTGCCTGATCTCCCAGACAACGTTACTAGCCTTTTCCCTGCCTGTACTGTTGCCTTGTTGGACCCCCTGTGTATGACCTTCTGCCTGCCCCTGGACCCAGCTACCTGCCTCCTCCTGTGGTCCTTTACAATAAACACCTGCTGCGCCCTGCACTTGAAACCAGCTCTCTGTCTCCCCTCGTATTCATTACACATATGGCAGACATAGTAGGCAGTTCTTGTTGTAAAAGCATGTTCCTATCCTCTTTCGTTTTTTAAATGAATTAAGTGTCTGGAGCGATAGGGCACAGAGGTTAACATGATGGGAGTGACCGTGATAAAAGGATGAGAGTTTACTACCCTGTATTAGTAACTGTCTCTCATAAACACACAAATGCACACTTGCATGCACACTCACAGCTGTGTGCTAATATCCACTCAATGAAGATAAGCAAGGAGACATCAGGACAGGAGAGACAGGAAGAGTAACCCCCCCCCCCCCACCATGCCCCCCACAGCACACACACACCCACACACTTTCAAACTTCAAGGTCCACTGTGAAGCAGGTGTCTGCCCTCCAACACACACTAATTATCATGGTGAGTGGGAGTTCCTCCACACCCCATTTCCCTTTGATCAGCTCATTACAACTGAGACTAGACTCACTCAAACACTTCCTGTCAGAGAGAGAGGAGGCAGGGGCTCTCACTCTACATTGTCCTAATCTGGCTTCTCCTGGGATCAAACTGCACATCAGGAATGAGAGAAATGAACTGGAGCAGTGCTTAATCAAATACTATGTGAATCCAGGTCTGGTGCAGGAATGTGCCTTGATCGTGCTGCTAAACTCATCTCTTTCTCCCTCTCTCTGCCTCTTTTTTGCAATTCTAATGTTTCACATAGAGGGAGCTAATGTTACCTTGCCAGTAGAAGCTGCCAGGTCCGCCCACCACCAGTGTCCCCTCCTGAGGAAGAGAAAGTATGGGTCAGTCCAGGGTTAGGACTAACTTCCTCAAGACTGGACAAAAGCTGAATTTAAAGTGCATTCGGAAAGTATTCAGAACCCTTGACTTTTTTCATATTTTGTTACATTACAGCCTTACTCTAAAATTGATTAAATTGTTTTTTCCCACCTCATCAATCTATACACAATACCCCATAATGACAAAGCAAAAACGGGTTTTTAGATATTTTTGCAAATGTATTAAAAATAAACTGAAATATCACATTTACATAAGTATTCAGACCCTTTACTCAGTACTTTGTTGAAGCACATTTGGCAGCAATTACAGCCTTGAGTCTTCTTGGGTATGACGCTACAAGCTTGGCACATCTATATTTGGGGAGTTTCTGCCATTGTTCACTGCAGATCCTCTCAAGCTCTGCCAGGTTGGACAGTGGCTCAGTTGGTAGAGCATGGTGTTTGCAACGCCAGCATGGTGTGTGCAACGCCAGTGTTGTGGGTTAGATTCCCACGGGGGGCCAGTACAATTTATTTATTTTTTTAAATGTATGTATTCACTATTGTAAGTCGCTCTGGATAAGAGTGTCTGCTAAATGACTAAAATGTTGGATGGGGAACATCGCTGCACAACTATTTTCAGGTCTCTCAAGAGATGTCCGATCGGGTTCAAGTCTGGGCTCTGGCTGGGCCACTCAAGGACATTCAGAGACTTGTCCCGAAGCCACTCCTACGTCGTCTTGGCTGTGTGCTTAGGGTTGTTGTCCTGTTGCAAGGTAAACCTTGCCCCAGTCTGAAGTCCTGAGCGCTCTGGAGCAGGTTTTCATCAAGGGTCTCTCTGTACTTTACTTTGCATCTTTCCCTTGATCCTGACTAGTCTCCCAGTCCCTGCCACCGAAAAACATCCCCACAGCATGATGCTGCCACCAGCATGCCACACCATAGGAATGGTGCCAGGTTTCCTCCAGACGTGACACTTGGCATTCAGGACAAAAAATTAAATCTTGGTTTCATCAGACCAGAGAATCTTGATTCTTATGATTCTTATGGTCTGATAGTCCTTTAGGTGACTTTTGGCGAACTCCAAGCAGACTCTCTGGTTCCTTTTACTGAGGAGTGGCTTCCGTCTGGCCACTCTACCATAAATGCCTGATTGGTGGAGTGCTTCAGAAATGGTTGTCCTTCTGGAAGGTTCTCCTATCTCCACAGAGGAACTCTGGAGCTCTGTCAGAGTGATCATCGGGTTCTTGGTTCTTGGCCTCCCTGACCATGGCCATTCTCCCCAATTTGGCAGGGCGGCTAGCTCTAAACTTTTCCCATTTAAGAATGATGGAGGCCACTGTGTTCTTGGGGATCTTCAATGTTGCAGAAATGTTTTGGTACCCTTCCCCAGATCTGTGCCTCAACACAATCCTGTCACGGTGCTCTTCGGACAATTCCTTCAACCTCATGTCTTGGTTTTTGCTCTGACATGCACTGTCAACTGTGGGACCTTATATGGACAGGTGTATGCCTTTCCAAATCATGTCTAATCAATTGAATTTACCACAGGTGGACTCCAATCAAGTTGTAGAAACATCTCAAGGATGATCAGGATGTACCTGAGCTCAATTTCGAGCCTCATAGCAAATGGTCTGAATACTTATGTAAATAAGGTATTTCAGTTTTTTTTATTCTGAAATCCTTTTTGCACTATGTCATTATGGGGTATTGTATGTAGATTGATGAGGAAAAATGTAATGTCATCCATTTTAGAATAAGACTGTAACGTAACAAAATGTGGAAAAGGGGAAGGGGCTTGAATACTTTCTGAATGCAATGTACAGTTGAAGTCGGAGGTTTACGCACACCTTAGCCAAATACATTTAAACTCAGTTTTTCACAATTCCTGACATTTAATCCGAGTAAAAATTCCCTGTCTTAGGTCAGTTAGGATCACCACTTTATTTTAAGAATGTGAAATGTCAGAATAATAGTAGAGAGAATGATTTATTTAACTTTTATTTCTTTCATCACATTCCCAGGGGGTCAGAAGTTCACATACACTCAATTAGTATTTGGTAGCATTGCCTTTAAATTATTTAACTTGGGTCAAATGTTTCGGGTAGCCTTCCACAACCTTCCCACAATAAGTTGGGTGAATTTTGGCCCATTCCTCCTGACAGAGCTGGTGTATCTGAGTCAGGTTTGTAGGCCTCCTTGCTCAAACACACTTTTTCAGTTATGCCCACTTATTTTCTATAGGTTTGAGGTCAGGACTTTGTGATGGCCACTCCAATACCTTGACTTTGTTGTCCTTCAGCCATTTTGCCACAACTTTGGAAGTATGGTTGGGGTCATTGTCCATTTGGAAGACCCATTTGCGACCAAGCTTTAACTTCCTGACTGATGTCTTGAGATGTTGCTTCAATATATCCACATAATTTCCCCTCCTCATGATGCCATCTATTTTGTGAAGTGCACCAGTCCCTCCTGCAGCAAAACACCCCCACAACATGATGCTGCCCACCCATGCTTCAAGGTTGGGATGGTGTTCTTCAGCTTGCAAGCCTCCCCCCTTTTCCTCCAAACATAACGATGGTCATTATGGCCAAACAGTTCTATTTATGTTTCAGCAGACCAGAGGACATTTCTCCAAAAAGTACAATCTTTGTCCCCATGTGCAGTTGTAAACCGTAGTCTGGCTATTTTATGGCGGTTTTGGAGCAGTGGCTTCTTCCTTGCTGAGTGGCCTTTCAGGTTACGTCGATATAGGACTCGTTTTACTGTGGATATAGATACTTTTGTACCTGTTTCCTCCAGCATCTTCACAAGGGCCTTTGCTGTTGTTCTGGGATTGATTTGTACTTTTCGCACCAAAGTACGTCAATCTCTAGGAGACAGAACACGTCTCCTTCCTGAGCGGTATGACGGCTGCGTGGTCCCATGGTGTTTATACTTGCATACTATTGTTTGTACAGATGAACGTGGTAACTTCAGGCATTTGGAAATTGCTCCCAAGGATGAACCAGACTTGTGGAGGTCAACAATTGTTTTTCTGAGGTCTTGGCTGATTTCTTTTGATTTTCCCATGATGTCAAGCAAAGAGGCACTGAGTTTGAAGGTAGGCCTTGAAATACATCCACAGGTACACCTCCAGTTGACTCAAATGATGTCAATTAGCATATCAGAAGATTCTAAAGCCATGACAGAATTTTCGGGAATTTCCCAAGCTGTTTAAAGGCACAGTCAACTTAGTGTATGTACACTTCTGACCCACTGGAATTGTGATACAGTGAGTTATAAGTGAAATAATCTTTCTGTAAACAATTGTTGGAAAAATTACTTGTGTCATGCACAAAGTAGATGTCCTAACCGACTTGCCAAAACTATAGTTTGTTAACAAGAAATTTGTGGAGTGGTTGAAAAACGAGTTTTAATGACTCCAACTTAAATATATGTAAACTTCCAACCTCAACTGTATATACATCTGAGTCGGGCCGAGAGCCCCTGATCATGACCCCACAGGATCATATAAGTGACGATACGTAATCTTCCTGTGTTAAACCAAATTCAATGCACTTTAAATGCACTTTAAAAGCCCAGTGCAGTCAGAAACATTCCTGTGTTTTATATATATTTCCACATTATGATAATGCCCTTTTAGTGTAAGAGCTGTTTTAAAAGACCACCTGAAATGTCAGCTTATTTTGTTGGGATGTAGTTTTGGCCTGCCTGGTGTCATCACCAGGTAGTACATGAGTTAATAGACCAATAAGAAAGTCAGTTCCAAAACTCTCTGCCAATAACAGCTAATTTTCAGTTTTCCCCTCTCCACTCAGACCACTCCCAGACAGTTATAGCATAATTCTTGCTTTTGAAATTGCTCTTTGCTAAGAAGCTATTTTTGTTTACTTTTACCCTTTTAATCGGAAACAATGCATAGTAAGGTACTTCATTGTTACCCAAACATTTTTTAATATTCAGATAAAAATGGCTGCATTAGACCTTTAACTGGCCTAGCTCATCCTGATTTACCTGTATACACACTGATTGATAAACATTGAAGAAACAATCATAAAAGACAATGTGCGTGTGTCTGTTTGTTTCTGTGTGTGTGTGTGTATGTGTATGTGTGTGTGTGTGTGTGTGTGTACACTGTCTTCAGTCAAGAGGGTACATTGAGCAGAGAGGAAGAGGGTTCAGATGTTCACATGAGCAAGGCCCTCTGATTGAAACGGACAAAGTTGCATGCCTCCTAGCGCTCTCCCCTCTAACCCTTATTGTGTGTCTCTCTATAGTCCTGAGAAGGGAGGAGTCAGACAGAGAGAAAGTGAGGATGAGGAGGGAGGCTGTTATGACAAACATGTATTTTTACACATGTCTTTTTACACACACGTCCAACATATGTTGACTTGGCTGTGAATGTGTGTTAGAAAATAACTAAGGGGTTCTCTCTGTATTGAGGATTGTCATGACATGGACAGTGATGAGGACGTCACGTGGGTAGTGATGGTTGTTACCTTGGTGAAGTCCACACTGAACCCGGCCTGGCAGAAACCCTGTCCCTCCGGGTCTGGATCATCTGACAAACACAATCACACACCACATCAGACCATCGTTTCAACCCTCCTATGGTGAATTATTATTAGTCTGACCCTCCAATTAGCTCGAACTTTACCTCTCCACTATTCCATATGTCCAAACTCTATGTGGAAGAAATCAGAGTGCATGGTGTGTGTGTGTGTGTGTGTGTGTGTGTGTGTGTGTGTGTGTGTGTGTGTGTGTGTGTGTGTGTGTGTGTGTGTGTGTGTGTGATAATGAATCATTACCCGTGTTCCAGAGGCACCCCGAGGAGAGGTGAAATGAGTCGTAACTACACACACACACACACACACACACACACACACACACACACACACACACACACACACACACACACACACACTGACTGCTATGTGTGTTAGCTGGAGTGTGTAAGCTCGGAGGTCATAAATCCACATTAAAATCTAAACAAGAAGCTCCCAGAGAGAAAGGTTGAAACACACACAATGGGTTGGAAACATTACAGAGACTGAGTGTGTGTGTGTGTGTGTGTGTGTGTGTGTGTGTGTGTGTGTGTGTGTGTGTGCGTGCGTGTGTGTGTGTGTGTGTGTCAGGATGTTTGTGTAGAGAGTCAATGATAAGAGTTGTGCATTAGGTTGGACAGTATTCAGATGTTCATATTGTCATACCTTCCGTCGCTCATACCGGGAATTACGGTATTACCGGCATAGTACACAAGGGGGGGCTAAAAACGCAAGAAAAGCCCATAGGGCCTTTATTACCAGAATGCTAATAAAATTTGCACAAACTAATAGCGAAATTACATAGCTAAATGCTAACGAGTGAAAACGAACATAAACTAATTGCAGACAGGCAAATAAAGCTCAGAAAGTTATACAAGCATAGCTAGTAGCTACCGAATGTCATTTTCGGTGAGTGTGGACATTTCCAAGCAAAAGTAAACAAGAGATGCTGTGCAAATGAACAAAGTTGTGATGCGTGCTTTTCTAAAAGAAGAGCAGCATGTGTACACGGAGTAGATGGGGGGATGAACGGGGGAGAAAAAAAACATTTGTAGAAGCACAGGTAAAAAATGGCAGCAATACAGATAACTCATCCAGAGCTCTTTGACTTCTGGCAGAAAGCCATTATTTAGCAGTGATTTGCATACAAGTGTAACTTCATCATCTCATGTGCGCTGCACAACAGAGACTCGCCGATAGATATAGAAAGTTAAGGACTCATTAGTTCGCTTTCTCCTGTGGTGCTATTAACAAACAAACACATGACTGGCTCAACTGTTCTGGGGAACTACTGTAAATTTCATCTAAAATATTGTGACAGGTTAAAATGAAGAACGCAATCTGCTTTATCTCCTAAGGTATTGCACATGTTGACTGCAGGTAATAACTTCAAAAGATGCTACAAATATTCAAATTAATTGAAAAACTTTTGTTTTGACAGTATTGAAAAACCATCCCGTGGCTTTTTTGAAATACCCCAGTATACGGTATACTGCCCAAGCCTAGTTGTGTGTTCCAGTGGGTGTTACGAATGGCCACCTGATACTGACCTTAGCTTCTTATCCTGATAATGGTTTTGACTTTAGCCTGTTAGTGTATCGGCCTCCAGCCATAGACAGTATATCTGAGTACTGAGTATCTAGCCTCTTTTACTACAAGACAATGTTGTCTTGCAATTTTGGTGTGTGTATTAGGGCTGGGAATTGCCAGGGTTTCTCATGATTCTTATGATTCTATATGTATTGCGGTTCGCTACTGTGATTTTATTGCAATATGATGTTCCAAATATATTGCTCACTATTCTGTATGTCTGCTGCAGAGAGACAAGAGAAAGCATGCGAAAATGAGTTTTAATCAGCCATGGAAATAAAAATGCAGAAACCATGTTAGCTCACTATTTAAAAAGAAGATTGTTGACAAGCTAAAGGATGAAAAATATGAGGATGAGTTTTGACGCAGGTACAGCCGACTAGCTAGCGCTACCTACCATCAAAAAACATTTTTTTTTTTTACAAATCGATACTTGGAGTCAAAGTATGAATATAATATCATCGACCCCCCCCCTCCCCCCACACACACAAGTGCATATGTGTGTTTGTGTGTATGTGTTTGTATGTGTGTGTGTGAACTCACTGGTCCTACAGGGTGAGTATTCTGCGTAGGCGCTGAAGTTCTGCACGGCAACAAAGCAGGTTCCTACCGGGTCCTTCTCACCGTCCACCTTCACAGTACGCCAGTGGTAGAGAGGAGCACAGGCCTAGACACACACACACACACACACACACATTACACGTATATGACTGGTTCAACGTGTATTAGTTAACCATAGCACTGATGGTTTACATGTATGACGGGTTAGAGTTAGACAGAATATCATTCCTCACCACCACTTTGCCTTTGTGAGTTCTAACTGAGGCTCCAAACCACTGGTGAGACTTGAACTCCAGAGGCTCCCTGGTGCCATTAACCTTAATCATCCTGTTATCTATAGAGAGAGATGGACGGACGGAGGAGGGAAAGAGGGAGAGAGTTTTATTATGGCATCAATCAACCTGGCCCAGCCCTAATAGGTCTAGTCTCTGTACAACATGGGTCATGCCTGCCTATACACCATGGAAGGCCCAGATTTGTAAGCTAACTAAAGTAACATGGATAACAGTAACTTTTTAGAAATGATGTTTCTATTGAAGTTTCTAGAAATACACCTTGATCTTTAATGTCCATTGTCATGCTGTAAATGTGTATGACTGTGTGTGTGTGTGTGTGTGTGTGTGTGTGTGTGTGTGTGTGTGTGTGTGTGTGTGTGTGTGTGTGTGTGTGTGTGTGTGTGTGTGTGTGTGTGTGTGTGTGTGTGTGTGTGTTAGCCTGCTCCAGTGCAGATCCTTTCCTGTGTTATTGAAGGCCAGCTGGGCCTGTTTAGAGAGACGGAGTCTCTACGCCTCATAAAACACCAGCAACCTACACACACACACACACTGAAGACTGCAGTTTCTCCCGGCCCATTCTAGACGACAAAGTAAGAAAGAGATGAGCTAATTATGAAATTTGAGTGAACTATCCCCATATGTCTTGTGTCATGTTTTGTCATTAGAATGACCTCATGCACACCTGCACACTGTTCCTAACCTTTAACCCAGTTAGTGGCTTGGTCTCTTCCCTTTGACTGCACCAGGCCAGGCGCACCACAGCCATGCCACTGATCGCCATAATGCACCCTCTCTAGTCTAAATTGCTTAATTCCTTCAATCTCTCTCCGTCCCCCTGTATGGCTCTATGTGTGTGTGTGTGTGTGTGTGTGTGTGTGTGTGTGTGTGTGTGTGTGTGTGTGTGTGTGTGTGTGTCTGTGTGTGTGTGTGTGATGATAGATTATATGCGTGGGTGTGTGTGTCTCTCATGTTGCTGGTTTGTACCTGTATTAATGAGGCTACAGTAACCTTAGCCATATCCACCATATCCATGCACATCACACACACACACACACACACACACACGCACACGCACACACGCACACGCACACACATGCACACACACAAATGTGAAAATCTAATAAAAAGCAGACATCCCCTCCTTCCCCCCTCTTATCCCCTCCAGTCTCACAGTCTCAGAGGGAAAATGAATTCCCATGTGCTCACAGTTTACCCCCCCTAGCCCGCTGTCCGCTTCTTACACACTCACACTTTACCCCTCCCCCAGGATAATAGAGAGAGAGAGAGAGGTTATTCATCTCTGTGAAATTGATTGCCCATCCTATCAGAATAGACCAGTTAGTGCAACAGGAAGTAGTTTTTCAGTAAATTAACAGAGGTGACAGGACCAGAATTCCAGAACACCAGACAGACAGATGCATTCAGCCACCACCCACCAACATATCTTTCTCATAGAAATGAATAGTAGTTATTTTTCTATGGCCCTCTTCATACACACTCCAGCTGACAATGACCATATGGATCATCACACACACACACACACACACACACACACACACACACACACACACACACACACACACACACACACACACACACACACACACACACACACACACACACACACACACACACACACACACACACACACACACACATTAGTGGTGAAGGCGCTCTCTTGTGTTCTGTTATTTGTCCGGATGTATGTAAGTGCATCGGGTGAAATTACACTTCTAACAGGAACACACACACACATGTACAGTTCTTCTGTGCTCCTGAAACCTGAAGCCAACCACATGGGCAGGAGTTAACCCCTTCATACTCACTCATGAACTAGCACACACACACACACACACACACACACACACACACACACACACACACACACACACACACACACACACACACACACACACACACACACGTCATACACACAGGTACACAACATGGTGTAACTCACTGGCGTTGTCGAAGGGTATCTGTGTACAGCTGTAGGGTTGCTTGGTGGGGTCAGGGTTTGGGGGATAGGGACAGTAGTAGACTGCTCCTCCCTCTATGATGCCTGGCTGGGACGTGTTGGCCTTGGGCGCTCCCACCAACACACTCAACCTGCAGGGACACAGTCAGGACAGAAATATAATCCCACTAACTGAATGTTCACACACAAAACTTAAGAGAAAGAAATGGTCTTTAACACACAGAGACACCACACACTCTGAGAGAGAGAGAGAGAGAGAGAGAGAGAGAGAGAGAGAGAGAGAGAATTCAACATATTCATTGGGCAAGACACATTAATATTTTAGTAATTTAGCAGAAGCTCTTATCCAGTGCATAAAACTAAGGAGCTGAAACAAGAAACATGATAGGAGCATCTTGGTAATAAAACAGTCCTCAGTTCCTTTACAAATCCCAGCGCTCATCACAGAGTCAGCACAGAAAGCACAAGTATAGTAGACTACTAGCATTATGACATATTGTTTCCTGCAGTCTTGGTGGGCTTGGAAAACTCCCGATTTAGTCTACTATTCTGTGACATTTGTTACTGTATTTGTGTTCACTTGCAAGACGAATTTCCTGTTGAAATAATGATATTCTATTCTACTATTTTATTAGGAGAATGAACCCATCTCTCTGTCCGGACATGTTTTTTCTGGGAATCCAGACTTAATTCATATTAACCCAACATGAACCCGCAGACCTTTGTAAACTGTTCGAAATTGAAATTAAGAACATAAACAATGCAATGTTTTAAACTGATAGTTGTGGTCTCGGACTGTTGTCACTCACGTGCTGCTTTCGGGGGTCGGTCGGTAGAAGTCCACGGAGTAACCAAAGTAGCTCCCCTCTGGTCCTCGGTACACCGCAGGGCGCTCCGCATGCAGGTTGAAGCCCGAGACAACCGAAAGGACAAGCCATAGCACCAACACCACGCGACACATCATCCCACCAAATGCACACATCCTATAGGCACACATTAACTCCTTCCCCGCAGCCAGACCAGTAGTCTATCACACCGCTCGAATCCGTTAGCAAGGAGAGAGGTGATAGGCGAGATGGAGGGAGAGAGCTGTTTCTGTCCAGCCGTCTGAGTTATCCCAAATTGTGCGTGCCCGTGCGTTCCGCTCTCGCCGCTGTCTCCCACACTAGGCACTCACACACACTCTCCGCTGGGTCAGATCTCTTGATGCTCTCACTCACACACACTCTAAACTCCTCTGCAGCCTGTAGCCAGACTCTCCTGTCGCTGCGGCAGCGCGCTTCTATTCTGTGCGCGCCCCCGTTGCACAACACTTCGACCCCCTTCAAGACCGTATCCAGACCACATCAGAACGCGCGCCAAGTGGCTGCATCATAAAGCTATCGTTTTATATGGAGGGAAAAAAAGCAATTTTATCCATTCGTAGGTTTTGATCGTGAAGCAATAATACTATAAAGTGGATGTATTAATTATCTCTCTCTCTTTCTCGCTCGCTCGCTCACTCACACGCACGCACGCACAATAGCCCTATAATATGACATGACTTCAGTCAGTGTGGTGATACTGATTTAATCTGATATTACAGATCTCGGGTTTCGCGGTGTTTTATTATTAAACCGTTTATTCTGACCGCGCCGGTTTAATTAGGTGCGTTTCCTTCCATTAAATAATAATCACCGGTAATTATCTTGCGTAATTATTACTGAGATCTAAAGTTAAACACGCCAGCCTGCGGACTAAAACTAAAGACGGGTTAGGCCTATCACGTTGTGTGTGTGTCTAAATGTGTTTGCCTGTGTAGGCCTATGTGTGTGTGTGTGTGTGATGGGTTTTCACGGCACGCGTTACCAGTCCCCTGTCCAGTGCGAGTCCTCTCCCAAAAGTGAAGCTATAAATAAATTCGTAGCCTATTCTGATCCAGACACAACTTGTGTGTGTGTTGTAGACATCTTGCCTGCATAGCCTACATCATGTACAGTAGATCTGAAGTGGTCTTATCAAAGCAGATCATACCACTACGCCCACATCACTCCTCCAGTGGGTGTGTGTGTGTGTGTGTTTGTGTGTGTGTTCCTGCGTTAACTCAGTCTGCTCCTAATCAGCATCAGGAGTTTTAATTAAATTGAAACTTCAGAGTGTTTCATTGTTGTCAAGAGACTGAAAGTGTCATAAAGTCATAGCGAGCTGTAAAACTGTGACTGCTGTGGAGTACTGCTCTTTCTCAGCTGTTATGAGGAACATGTTAAAAGAGATGCTTTATGTCCATTTGTGTTAGAGAAACATGGCTTATGTGGACCACATTGTTCAAACATCTGTGATCTGTGATGACCTTAGTAACAATTTATTTAGCTGTGGACCAAAATGAAGTACTTAGGCTGAAATGTATGTGTTTCTATGTTAGTGTGTGCGTGTGTAGAGTTAGGGTGTTACTGTAAACCACTTCATATTTTCCGACAAGTGATATGAACCAGGTGGGGTTGTGTGTGTTGTGCGTGTCTGAGTGTGTGTGTGTTACATAATCTGAGGCTGCATGGTGATGAGAGGGAGTCACAGAGAGCAACCTTGACCAACCAGATGGAGAATTCAGACAAGTTTCCCCAACTCTCCTTAACACCTCCCCTCGCATGTCCTCTTCCTTCTTTACCCCTCCCTCTCTTTCCCTCTGCTGTTCTCAATCTCTTTCCTTATGTCTCTCTGCACTCCTCTTGCTGTCCGTACCTCTCTCTCCATCTCAATCTACCCCTTCCCCCCCTCCCTGTTAATGTACACTACCGTTCAAGAGTTTGGGATCACTTAGAAATATCCTTGTTTTTGAAAGAAAAGCAATTTTTTTATCCATTAAAATAACATCAAATTTATCAGAAATACAGTGTAGACATTGTTAATGTTGTAAATGACCATTGTAGCTGGAAACAGCTGATATTTAATGGAATATCTAAATAGGCGTACAAAGGCCCATTATCAGCAACCATCACTCCTCTGTTCCAATGGCACGTTGTGTTAGCTAATCCAAGTTTATCATTTAAAAAGGCTAATTGATCATTATAAAACCCTTTGGCAGTTATATTAGCACATCTAAAAACTGTTGTGCTAATTAAAGAAGCAATAAAACTGTCCTTCTTTAGGCGAGTTGAGTATCTGGAGCATCAGCATTTGTGGGTTTCATTACAGGCTCAAAATGGCCAGAAACAAAGAACTTTCTTCTGAAACTTGTCAGTCTATTCTTGTTCTGAGAAATGAAGGCTATTCCATGCGAGAAATTGCCAAGAAACTGAAGATCTCGTACTACGCTGTGTACTACGCCCTTCACAGAACAGCACAAACGGGCTCTAACCAGAATAGAAAGAGGAGTGGGATGCCCCGGAACATATCTGAGCAAGAGGACAACTACATTAGTGTCTAGTTTGAGAAACAGACACCTCACAAGTCCTCAACTGGCAGCTTCATTAAATAGTACCCGCAAAACACCAGTCTCAACGTCAACAGTGAAGAGGCGACTCCGGGATGCTGGCCTTCTTGGCAGAGTTCCTCTGTCCAGTGTCTGTGTTCTTTTGGCCATCTTAATCTTTTCTTTTTATTGGCCAGTCTGAGATATGTATTTTTCTTTGCAACTCTGCCTAGAAGGCCAGCATCCCAGAGTTGCCTCTTCACTGTTGATGTTGAGACTGGTGTTTTGCGGGTACTATTTAATGAAGATGCCAGTTGAGGACTTCTGAGGCGTCTGTTTCTCAAACTAGAGACTCTAATGTAGTTGTCCTCCTGCTCAGTTGTGCACCAGGGCCTCAGTACACAGTATTAACAATCTCTAGACTGTATTTCTGATCAATTCGATGTTATCTTAATGGACAATTTTATTTTTATTTCAAAAACAAGGACATTCCAAAGTGACCCCAAACTTTTGAACGGTAGTGAATGTCAGTGTTGAACTGCAGAGACAGATGGAACCATAGTGGCTCATTACATTACAGACCAGCATATGGTCTCACACACGCACATGGTGACCAACAGATAGACACAAACAGAATTACCATGCCTGTGTACCTGCCATTCGCATAGAGCACATATCCTAACTGTGTGAGCACTTAAAATTGCCCTTTTGAACAATGTTGATAGGAGGTGGACTGCTCTTTCTCAAATGCTTTCGTGTACATCCAAGATGAACAGTATGAAAAAAAGAGACTTCAGACATTCAACAGGATTTCAGTTCTTAGAAACTTCATCACCTGGCGAGGATACACATGCGTGTGTGTGTACACACACACACACACACACACACACACACACACATACAGGACTAGAACAAGAGTAGTGCTCCCCTCTTTGGTGTGCCGCATGCCTGTGTTATGATGGTCCCTCACCAGGTAAAAGCATTGTAATTTGTATTAGTTTCAGTGTGCGCTCAATAGTTCAACCATCTGTTGTTTTCTCCTCTCTCTCCCAGTCTCATCCAACAAACACAGAGATATCCCCTTTCCAATAACACACATACACCATACAGAGACTGACACACATACATACATACAGGCCATGTTCGAGAGCATTCTGTCCAAATCCATGATGAATTGTAGGTAAATTGTGACTGACTGATCTACAAACAATAATGAGTAGTTATTTATGATGCAAGTTGACGGATGGTTAGGCGAGACTATGATGCAAGGTGTAGATTAGTCAGTCGGCGGCAACGTCGAACAAGCCCACACACGAGAAGTGAAGAAAAAATGGTTTATTCGTTTGGGGGGGGTGTGTGACAATAAATACCATATCACTTCCTGTGTTGGTGTGAAGAAAGAAGTTGCGCAACGTGTAAAACCAGCCAAAGGTTCTACTTCCAGGTCAAACCACTAAACAGGAGGAATGTCTTCATATCTCTGCTGTGATTGGTCCCTTTATGCTGTAAACACCAGGGTGTGTGTGTGCGTAATCTCCTGTGAAAACCATTGAGGCTAGTTTCCCAGCCCCAGATTTAGGCTGCTCCTGGACTATTTCAATGGAGATAATGCAGTAAACCTAATCTGGGTCAGGGATACCCTGCCTCAGTATTAAGAGGTCAAACTAACTCAGCTGTAGTTAGAATAGGAGAGCGTGTGTGTGTGTGTGTGTGTGTGTGTGTGTGTGTGTGTGTGTGTGTGTGTGTGTGTGCGCGCGCGCATATATGTCTTGCGGAAAGCTTTGGTTGTTTATCTCTTTAACAGTCAGAAAGCTGGGTGTTACAGAAGCATAGTTCCAGTCAGTCAGTTACAGGTTTACATCCAACAAGGTCAGCTGTCTCCTTTATATGTAGTTCTTATTAGGTGAATATATCCCAGAGTATAAAACAGTCATCTACAGGGTGACAATAATAATTCATTCAGCTTTTTACAACAAACCAAAAACATCCTGTGACTTCATTTACAGTCATGTAAAACACAACAGCATTAACAGTAAACAAGTGTGTCTGTATGTCAAGTGTGTGTAATGGCATATATGTTGTGTGTGTTTTTGTCCTGCCCAGGACAGTGAGCACATTTCTGTGTGTGTGTGTGTGTGTGCAGCAATGTACATGTACTGTGTTTCTCAGTCTTTGTGGCCTTCTTTCCTGTGGAGATCAGTCAGTCCTCTACCACCCTAGCAGTGAGTTAGTTAAGTGAAGGGGAGCGTTCAGTATTCCACAGCAGTTCTATGTAGGGCCACTTGGTCTGGAGGCAGCGCTTCACTGGAGTGTCATCTGTCCTCACCATGGGGTCCTCAAAGCCCAGGACCAGGGCTGTACCCTGCACATACTCCACCTGACAAAGAGAGACAACACACAAACACCTTACATGATCATAGTGGTGTGACAGTTGCAGGCTGTTTTAGAGGTGTGTGTATATCTTACCCTCTCGTTGTGGTTGGACTGTTTCAGGCCATTGTAGTGGTAGACAGGGAAGGAGTCTGGGATTCCAGTATCCTGAAAACACAATATACACCAGTTAACAATCATGGAGTCATCTCTGGGATATGTGTCGATAACTCTGCTCTGGAAGGTGTGTGTGTGTGTGTGTGTATATCGGAACCCACAGACAATTCAGCATACTTTAGCCTGAAACACTATCCATAACCCCAAACCCACATGCGCGTGCACACACAAGCATTAGTGAAACCCTAACCCCAATCCCACAGAACAGCCTATATTAGAAACCAGTCAATAGCGACACAGAGCCAAACACTTCGTTGGGACGTTCCAGAATGCTAATAGACTGTGTGAGTATGTTTATGTGAAACCACTGCCTGCCTGCGGCTAATGGAAGCATAATTTCTTTGTGGCCGAGGGCCATTCCTCTGGTGAGTCCCCGAAGCCCTGATCACTTTAACACACTTCCCGCTCCTCTCTCTCTGTCCCCACCTCCCTCTCCCTACCTTTCTTTCTCTTTCCCACTCTTCAGCCATGGTTCCCTGCCACAGAGTCCCAGTCTGAACAGGGATTTGTGTAAATATATATTTAAACATTTTGGTCACCAGTGCATTGCTGTAAAAGATTTGACTCAACAAATTCATATCTATCGTCAGCCACAAACCACTAACAAAACAGAAGCGCTCATGTACGTACACACATACACCAAAGATATTCTTGTTTAATCGGTCTTCGCAGCATGTTTTATGGATGTCGCTGCAGCTTTAAAGTACCTCAGCTCCTCTTCAGTTACCTGATCAGGGAAGAACTCCAGGAGGAACGGGGCCAGCAGCACGATTCCCAAGCCCTCTGGATCCAACTTACTCTTCATCAGACTCACACTGGAGAGGGAGTGAGGGAGAGAAAAGAGAAAGAGGGAAGAGAGAGGGAGGATGAGAAAGAGGCAGGAAGAGAGGAAAGAGTTAAGCTTGTCAGACATTTCAACATTGTCTTATAGTCTAAGTACAGTAATGAGACATGCCTCCAGTTCTTCAGAAAACCTAAATCGGCCCCGTTTTAAAGCAATGATAAAACTTGTGTCCGACGGAGGGAGAGAAGGAAGAGAGAAAGGGGGTAGTGAGAAGGGACATTGGGAGAGAGCTAGTGGAAGGGAAAGGGTGGAGGTGAGGAAGGAGTGGTGAGGGAGGGTGAGGGGTGGAAGTGAAGAGGCAGGGGTGGAGGTGAAGAGGGAGGGGGAAGGGGTGCAGGTGAGGGGCGAACAAAGGGGTGGAGAAGGGAGGGGTAGAGGTGAGGAGCAAGGGTGGAGCTGAGGAGGGAGGGGGTGAGGAGGGATCGCGAGGGGTGGAGGTGAGGAGGGAGGTGGTGGTAGTGTGAAGGGCTGTCTGAGGTATAAATGTGTCATGTTCTGTGTAAAAGATTATGTGTAAGAAAGCAAACACTAGAGAAATGTACGGTAACCTCGTCTGATGAGTTCTGGTGTGTGTGATACTACATATACCACTAGACATTCCTGTGTGTTAGAGCAGTAATATTATTCTTATTCCACAGTGATAAAACAGAGAAACATTTCCCTTTTAAGGCAGAAATAAGAGGACTGTTACATGCCCAGACACAGAGGCTGATAACCCAGTTAAGACTGTGTGTGTGGGTGTGTCATCTGGATGTTGCAGTCAGAGAAATAATCCTCTGCATTGTCATTAACAGCAGACTCCTACATTTCCTCAGTGAAAACAACGTCCTGAGTAAATATCCAATTGGCTTTTTACCAAGTTACCACACGACAGACCACGTATTCACCCTACACATCCTAATTGACAAACAAAACAAAAGCAAAGTATAATCATGCTTTGTTGATTTCAAAAAAGCTTGAGACTCAATTTGTCACGAGGGTCTGCTATAGAAATTGATAGAATGCGGTGTTGGGGTCAAAAAAAGAAAAAAACAACAATCCATGTACACAAACAAATGTGCGGTTAAAATTGCCAAAAAACACAGATTTCTTTCCTTAGGGCTGTGGGGTGCGACAGAGATGCAGCTTGAGCCCCACCCTCCAACATACACTGAGTGTACAAACCATTATGCTCTTTCCATATCAGACTGACCAGGTGAAAGCTATAATCCCTTATTGATGTCACTTGTTAAATCCACTTCAAATCATTATAGATGAAAGGGAGGAGAAAGGTTAAAAAATTACTTTTAAGCCTCGAGACAATTCAGACATGGATTGTGTATGAGTGCCATTCAGAATGTGAATGGGCAAGACAGAAGATTTAACGTCTTTGGGATAGGGGGCAGTATTTTCACGGCCGGATAAAAAAACATACCCGATTTAATCTGGTTACTACTCCTGCCCAGAAACTAGAATATGCATATAATTAGTAGATTTGGATAGAAAACACTAAAGTTTCTAAAACTGTTTGAATGGTGTCTGTGAGTATAACAGAACTCATATGGCAGGCCAAAACCTGAGAAGATTCCATACAGGAAGTGCCCTGTCTGACAATTTGTTGTCCTTCTGTTGCATCTCTATCGACATTACAGCATCTGTGCTGTAACGTGACACTTTCTAAGGCTTCCATTGGTTCTCTAAAGCCGCCAGAAAGTGGAATGGGGTGTCTGCTGTCTCTGGGCAAAGTATAGCAGCAGAGTTTGTAAGTGGTCAGCCTGGGGACAGTGAGACTGAGATGTGCGTTCACGAGACTTCTCAATTTTTTTACTTTCAGCCTTTGAATGAATACAATGTTGCCCGGTTGGAATATTATCGCTATTTTACGAGAAAAATTGCATAAAAATGGATTTTAAACAACGTTTGACACGCTTCTAAGTACGGTAATGGAATATTTTGAACATTTTTGTCACGAAATGCGCTCGCGCGTTACCCTTCGGATAGTGACCTGAACGCACGAACAAAACTGAGGGATTTGGATATAACTATGGATTATTTGGAACCAAAACAACATTTGTTGTTGAAGTAGAAGTCCTGGGAGTGCATTCTGACGAAGAACAGCAAAGGTAATCCAATTTTTCTAATAGTAATTCTGAGTTTAGTGAGCCCCAAACTTGGTGGGTGTCAAATTAGCTAGCCTGTGATGGTCGAGCTATGTACTCAGAATATTGCAAAATGTGCTTTCGCCGAAAAGCTATTTTAAAATCTGACATAGCATTTGCAAAGGAGTTCTGTATCTATAATTCTTAAAATAATTGTTATTTTATATAATTGTTCATTTTGTCAACGTTTATCATGAGTAATTTAGTAAATTCACCGGAAGTTTTCGGTGGGTATGCTAGTTCTGAACATCACATGCTAATGTAAAAAGCTGTTTTTTGATATAAATATGAACTTGATTGAACAAAACATGCATGTATTGTATAACATAATGTCCTAGGAGTGTCATCTGATGAAGATCAAAGGTTAGTGCTGCATTTAGCTGTGGTTTTGGTTTTTGTGACATATATGCTTGCTTGGAAAATGGCTGTGTGATTATTTGTGTCCATGTACTCTCCTAACATAATCTAATGTTTTGCTTTCGCTGTAAAGCCTTTTTGAAATCGGACAATGTGGTTAGATAAACGAGAGTCTTATCTTTAAAATGGTGTAAAATAGTTGATTGTTTGAGAAAATTGAATTGTGGTATTTTAGTTGGTTTTGTATTTCGCGCCGTGCGATGCCATTGGCTATTGGTTCCGCTAGCGGAACGTCTGTCCTCAACAGGTTAAGTTCCTTTGATTGAGGTATGGCAATAGGTGCCAGGCGCACTGGTTTGTGTCAAGAGCTGCAACGCTGCTGGATTTTTCATACTCAACAGTTTCCCGTGTGTATCAAGAATGGTCCACCACCTAAAGGACATCCAGGCAACTTGACAACTGTGAGAAGCATTGGAGTCAACATGGGCCTGTGGAACGCTTTCGACACCTTGTAGAGTCCATGGACCGACAAATTGCAACTCTATATTAGGCAGGTGTTTTAAATGTTTTGTACACTCAGTGCATACATCAACGAATTGGCAAGGGTATCTGAAGAACAGTCTGCAGCACCCGGCCTCACCCTACTGGAATCTGAATTCAAATGTCTATTGTTTGCTTCTGGTGCTTTTGTCCCCAACCTAGGAGAGCCTACAGCAGCACCTAGATCTTCTGCACAGATTCTGTCACACCTGGACCGTGGCAGTGTGCTTTGGAGGTATCCAGATTGTCATACCGACCTTGTGACATCCCGGAATATTCAGTAATACCGGCACTGAACACAAGGGCCGTCATTTTCAAACTCCACTGCAATCCAGAGGTTAGCAATGCTAACAAGTACATGTAAAATCCCCTAGAGAATGCCAACTAAATGCAAACGAGCGCAGTGCAAACATTTTATACAGTCTTCTGACCTAAACTATTTGCAGGACAGACATCCCAGCTCATAAAGTTAAACGACTAACTCAAATTCTACTCACAGGTTACCTCACAAAAAATTTTTTTGTTGACAATGGCTCTTGATCCAGGAGGGAATTATCTGCTGTTACCAAGCAAATCTTGATTTTGGAAGACACCAACCACTTAGCTAGATAGCTAACTAGCTACAAAATTTGTAAACTAAATGCACAACAGAGCATTTAGCCCATTTTAGATAGTTAACTTAATATTTATAAGATATCTAGTTGGCAAACATTTACTAGTGAATTCCATACTGTAACTAGATCACCAGGCACGTACTGCACAACAGTGAGTGACTCACAAAGCTCTGGTCTCTCGTCGTCGTGTGCTTGTAAACAAACACCACGTGACTGCGGACTACAGGTTAGCTTTACAATGAAAATGTAGCTTTACAATGACGGGTGAAATGAACGCAATCTTTATCCCCTGACGTATCGCACAAATTGACCGCAGGTATTTAATCAAAGTCGCTACAAATATTCAAATGTATAAAATAACTTCAAAGAAATAGTTTCAACGGTATTGACAGTACTGATATACCATCGCGTGGCTTTTTACAAATATCCTGGTATACCTTACCAAGCCTACCTGATAGTCAAAATCAGTAAGACCAAAAATAGTGTCCCATAAGGTCTGGTTGTCAGCAGGGGTTGGAACTGAAATCATTTTCCAATTGTTTTGTTCTGAACAGAACCACTATTTTCTTCATTTAATTCCACTGTCCAGAAAAGGCAGGATAAATGTTCTGAACCGGGATCAACAACAAAAAAGGTACTGGTTTATATCGTTCCATTTTGCTCATTAAATTACTACACCAATCAGTGCGGATAGAGCAGGCAAGCTAGTTGTTTAAGTGTGAGATGGGCTGAAAAGTGAAGCCTACGGCGCAAGATGCGACAAATTTTGCGGGTGGGGATAAAGAGACAGGGTTGAGGATGAGGCTTGAAGCGCTGGGCATCTTGTGCTATGACATGCATTATATGAATTAGTTCCACAGAATTATACATAGGAGGAGCAGCTTCTATGGAGGAACTTTGAATGTCCTGTCAGCTAGTTAGCTAAATTAGCTAACACAAGCTTGTTAGCTAACAAGCTTGTGTGTGGAGAGCGGCACCAGAATTTAAAAACACGTCTTACAATTTTGTAGTTAATAAATCTAACGTGAAACAGGATAACTAGGTCTATAATATGCTCATCAAGCTCCAATGTAACGTCAGTAGGCTACAGTCAGTAGCTTATGCTTCAGAGGGGGAGGGACATGTAGCCTTATCAAATAAAATGTTCTTGTCACATACACATGGTTAGCAGATGCTAATGTGTGTGTAGCGAAATTCTTATGCTTTTAGTTCCGACAGTGCAGTGCTACGGGGCGATAGTCATTTAGTTCAGTTACCTTTGCATTCTTGGGTACAGGAACAATAGTGGCCATCTTGAAGCATGTGGGGACAGTAGACTGGGATAGGGATTGATTGAGTATATCCGTAAACACACCAGTCAGCTCGTCTGCACATGCTCTGAGGACACGGCTAGAGGGGCCGGCAGCCTTGCGAGGATTAACACGTTTAAATGTTTTACTCATGTTGGCCACGGAGAAGGAGAGCCCACAGGTTTTGGTAGCGGGCCGTGTCAGTGGCACTGTATTGTCTTCAACGCGAGCAAAGAAGTTGTTTAGTTTGTCTGAAAGCAAGACGTCAATGTCCGTGACGGGGCTGGTTTTCTTTTTGTAATCCGTGATTGACTGTAGACCCTGCCACATGCGTCTCGTGTTTGAGCCGTTGAATTGCGACTCTAATTTGTCTCTATACTGACGCTTTGCTTGTTTGATTGCCTTGCAGAGGGAATAGCTACACTGTTTGTATTCGGTCATATTTCCAGTCGCCTTGCCATGATTAAAAGCGGTGGTTCGCGCTTTCAGTTTTGCATGAATGCTGCCATCAATCCACAGTTTCTGGTTAAGGAAGGTTTTAATAGTCACAGTGGGTACAAGATCTGATGCACTAGCTAATAAACTTGCTCACCGAGTCAGTGTATACGTCAATGTTATTGTCTGAGGCTACCCGGAACATATCCCAGTCCACGTGATCGAAGCAATCTTGAAGTGTGGAATCCGATTGGTCAGGCCAGTGTTGGATAGACCTGAGCGTTTCCTGTTTTAGTTTCTGCCTATAGGATGGGAGCAACAAAATGGAGTCATGGTCAGATTTGCCGAAGGTTTTCAGCTTCCAGGCAGACACTGGAGGGCTTTGCATAGGCGTTTTGTTGTGGGACTAGATTAACCGGTTCTCATGCTTTTAAAATAACGGTTCGGTTCTCCTGCCAAATGTATGACCATATTAGAGACACATATTCCCTTCAGATTACACAGGCCCACAAAGAATTTGAAAGCAAAGCAAATCAATTTTGATAACTCCCACATCTATTTGGTGAAATACCGTGTGTGTGCCGTCACAGCAGCAATATTTGTGACCCGTTGTCACAAGAAAAGGGCAACCAGTGAAGCACAAACACCATTGTAAATACAAACTACATAACCCAAAGTATGTGGACACCTCCACGTCAAACATCTCATTCCAAAATCATGGGCATTAATATAGAGTTGGTCCCCCCTTTGCTGTTATAACAGCCTCCACTCTTCTGGGGAAGGCTTTACACTAAATGTTGGAACATTCTTGCGGGGACTTACATCCATTCAGCCACAAGAGCATTAGTGAGGTCGGGCACTGATGTTGGGCAATTAGGCCTTGTTCGCAGTTGGCGTTCCAATTCATCCCAAAAGTTGAGGACAGGGCTCTATGCAGGCCAGTCAAGTTCTTCCACAACGATCTCGACTAACCATCTGTATCGACCCGTCTTTGTTCATGGGGGCATTGTTATGCTGAACCAAGAAAGGGCCTTCTCCATACTGTTGCCACAAAGTTGGAAGCACAGAATCATCTGGAATGTAATTGTATGCTGTAGCATTAAGATTCCCTTCACCGGAATTAAGGGGCCTAGCCCAAAGCATGAAAAACAACCCCAGACCATTATTCCTCCTCCACCAAATTACAGTTTGGGGCAGGTAGTGTTCTCCTGGCATCCGCCAAACCCAGAATCGTCCGTCGGACTGCCAGATGAAGCGTGATTCATCACTCCAGAAAACGCATTTCCACTGCTCCAGAGTCCAATGGCAGCGAGCTTTACACCACTCCAGCCGATGCTTGGCATTGTGCATGGTGATCGTACGCTTGTGTACGGCTGCTCGGCCATGGAAACCCATTTCATGAAGCTCCCCACGAACAGTTCTTGTGCTGACGTTGCTTCCAGAGGCAGTTTGGAACTCGGTAGTGAGTGTTGCAACCGAGGACATATGATTTTTACGCGCTATGCGCTTCAGCAATCGGCAGCCCCATTCTGTGAGCTTGTGTGGCCTACCACTTCGAGGCTGATCCGTTGTTGCTCCTAGACATTTCTACTTCACAATAACAGCACTTAGTTGACCAGGGCAGCTCTAGCAGGGTAGAAATTGTACAAACTGACTTGTTGGAAAGGTGGCATCCTATGATGGTACCACGTTGAAAGTCAGTGAGCTCATCAGTAAGGCCATTCTACTGCCAATGTTAATTTCACTTCTGTTTATTATCTATTCCACTTGCTTTGGCAATGTAAACATGTTTCCCATGCCAATAAAGCCCTTTGAATTGAACTATTCCTCACTCTAAACCTTGTTTGAAGCAGCACATTCAATTATTTCCTTTCAGTCTTCCTGCTAGTAGTTTAATGTCCCCCTCCATCCTCCAGACGTTTAGTGTTCTCACTCTCTGATTCTCTCGGTGTTCTCTGCTCTTTACCCAGCAGCAGTGAAACATTAGCTGAGGCGGCTGGAACTGGTGCTGGACAAGAGCACACACACTTACTAGTATTCAGGTTCTGAGACGAGGTCTAGTGCCTTCATCACCTCCTCCAACAGAGAGTCTGGAATAAAGCCGTTATCTGGAGGGAGAGAAAGAGAATATTTGTCAGATAATTTTAGTCCAAACACAGCTAGCAGACAGGCCTCAGATTCCACAGCAATTCCATGTGTTTGCTTTCTGGGAGTCATGATCAAAGATGTAGGATGGAGAGGGTGCGTCTTTATCAGCAAGTCAGAGAGGACCAGCTTTAAACACTACCACGTGTCCATATGTACGTGTGTCCTACCTGTCTTAAAACACTAACATATTATTGTGTGTGTGTGTGCAATGGCGCTGGAGAAGAAAGATGACGTTTTACATGTCCCCAACCCAGTGTGTTTTTTTTGTTTGTTTATTTGTGTTGTTTGTAACTTATTTTTTTACTTAATGTGGCCGCTACCATTTCTTTTGACCGAAAATAACTTCTGGACATCAGGACTGCGATTACTCACCACGGACAAGCAGAATCCTTTTTTTCCTTTTACGAGTCTGACGAGCCTGACACGAATGATATACTGCTTTCTCAGGAACAGGCCCAGATCCCCGTGATGAGGCGGCGGAGAAAAAGGGGCCAGAGGGTGGGCTGCCATCTGAGAATTCGTAGGCAATCGAATAAACCTTCACTTCCTTCCATTTTGCTTGCAAACGTGCAATCTTGGAGAATAGAATATATGACCTACGCGGAAGACTACCAACAGGACATTCAAAACTGTAATACCTTATGCTTCACGGAGTCATGGCTGAACGCCGACACTATCAACAGACAGTTGGCTGATTATACAATGTACCGGCAGGATAGAACAGCGGTGTCTGGTAAGACAAGGGGCAGCAGACTATGTATTTTTGTAAATAACAGCTGGTGCACGATATCTAAGGAAGTTTAGAGCTATTGCTCGCCTGAGGTACAGTATCTCATGATAAGCTGTAGACCACACTATTGACCTAGACAGTTTTCATCTGTATTTTTCATAGCTGTCTACATACCACCACAGACTAAGGCTGGCATTAAGACAGCATTGAATGAGCTGTATTCCGCCATAAGCAAACAAGAAAATGCTCACCCAGAGGCACTGCTCCTAGTAACCGGGGACTTTAATACAGGGGAACTTAGAAATTTGTTAAAACGTATTTATCAGCATGTTAAATGTGCAACCAGCGGGGGTAAAAAAAAAAAAACTCGACCACCTTTACTCCACGCCCAGAGATGCATACAAAGCTCTCCTTCGCCCTCCATTTGGCAAATTAGACCATAATTCTATCCTCCTGATTTTGCTAGCCCAGACTGGAATATGTTCCGATGGCATTGAGGAGTACACCCCATCAGTCATTGGATTTATCAATAAGTGCATCGATAACGTCGTCCCCACAGTGACCGTACGTACATACCCCAACCAGAAGCCTTGAATTACAGGCAACATCCGCACTGAGGTAAAGGCTAGAGCTGCCGCTTTCATGGAGCGGGACTCTAACCTGGAAGCTTATGAGAAATCAAGCTATGCCCTCAGACAAACCATCAACAGGCAAAGCGTCAATACAGGACTAAGATCGAATTATACTACCGGCTCTGACGCTCGTCGGATGTGACAGGGCTTGCAAACTATTACAGACTACAAAGGGAAGCACAGCCGAGTGCTGCCCAGTGACACAAGCCTACCAGACGAGCTAAACTACTTCGATGCTTGCTTCGAGGCAAATAACGCAGAAACATGCATGAGAGCACCGACTGTGTGATCACACTCTCAGCAGCCGATGTGAATAAAACCTTTAAACAGGTCAACATTCACAAGGCCGCAGGGCCAGACGCATTACCAGGACGTGTACTGCGAGCATGCGCTGACCAACTGGCAAGCGTCTTCACTGACATTTTCAACCTCTCCCTGTCCAAGTCGGTAATACCAACATGTTTTAAGCAGGCCACCACAGTGCTTGTGCCCAATAACACTAAGGTAACCTGCCTAAATGACTACAGACCCATAGCACTCACGTCTGTAGCCATGAAATGCTTTGAAAGGCTGGTCATGGCTCACATCAACACCATTATCCTAGAAACCCTAGACCCACTCCAATTTGCATACAGATCCACAGATGATGCACTCTATTGCACGCCACACAGCCCTTTCTCACCTGGACAAAAGGAAAACCTATGTGAGAATGCTATTCATTGACTAGAGCTCAGCATTCAACACCATAGTGCCCTCAAAGCAAATCAATAAGCTAAGGACCCTGGGACTAAACACCTCCCTCTGCGACTGGATCCTGGACTTCCTAACGGGCCGCCCCCAGGTGGTAAGGGTCGGTAACAACACATCTGCCACGCTGATCCTCAACACAGGGGCCCATCAGGGGTGCGTGCTCAGTCCCCTCCTGTACTCCCTGTTCACTCATGTACTCCCTGTTCACTCATGACTGCTACCGCACGGCAAGCGGTACCAGAGCGCCAAGTCTAGGTCCAAAAGGCTTCTAAACTGCTTCTACACTCAATCCTCCTGAATATCTAATCAAATGGCTACCCAGACTATTTGCATTGCTGCTACCCCCCCCCCCTTTACGCCGCTGATACTCACTCCACTGCTACTCTCTGTTATCTATGCATAGTCACTTTAATAGCTCTACCTACATGTACATATTACCTCAACTGGTGCCCCCGCACATTGACTCTGTACTGGTACCCACCTGTGTATAGTCTCGCTATTGTTATTTTACTGCTGCTCTTTAACTACTTGTTACTTTTATTTCTTATTCTTATCCATATTTTTTTTAAACTGCCTTGTTGGTTAGGTGCGCGTAAGTAAGCATTTCACTTTAAGGTCTACACCTGCTGTAGTCGGCACATGTGACTAATAAAATTTGATTTGATTGGAGTATGTGTGTTATACATTGGGAAGGACTACAGCTGAGTCATAGCTTTACCCTAAGTTTCAAATTCTGTGTGGAACACTAATGAAGCTGTGTGTTATTGCATGAATGGGAGACCTGTGTGTGTGTGTGTGTGTGTGTGTGTGTGTGTGTGTGTGTGTGTTATTGAGTGCATGTGAGACCGGTGTGTAAATTATTGCGTGCATGTGGGATGTGTGTGTTTTCTGGCGCCTCTCTTCTATAACACAGTGAACTGGGCCGACTCTACATGTGACAATGGCAGATTTATAGGGCTTTGACACTGCTCTCAACTCTGCTGGTTCTAGTGTGTGTATAAACATTCATATAGCATACATGAAAACATCTCATGAAACAGGCGCAGACAGACGTATCAATTTCTCCCTCTCTGGTCTGAATGGGTCAGTGTGTTTACTACATTATTTGGTGTGGCAAATAGAACAGAGTAGACTACTCTCAGCTGGTGAGGCTCACATTGTTAGAAATTTCAACACAAAACACACAGGCACACACACACCCTCAGCCATGTTAAGAGGCATATTGTTCTTATAAACATGAAACGGAGGAATGTTGTTTACTGCGTAAGAAAAGATGACGCGTCAATTCCTGCTGGAACACACACACACACACACAGCAGCGCTCACAAAAGACAGACATCAAAGACAGCGACAAACACACAAATGTGTCTGTGCAGGTCTGGTCCATGGGGGAGTTGTGTCTGTGTGTTATGACTTTGGTGACCTTATCAGTCTTCAGCTGAACACACACACACTCTCCAGCAACATACATCACGCTCTCATCGTGTAGTGTGACAATCACACATACCATAGGTAACTCCATCTCTCCATACATATATTATATATACGAAAGTATGTGAACACCCCCTTTAACTTCTTTGGGCTAGGGGGCAGTATTTTGACGTCCGGATGAAAAACGTGCCCAAAGCAAACTGCCTACTACTCAGGCCCAGAAGCTAGGACATGCATATAATTGGTAGATTTGGATAGAAAACATTCTAAAAGTTTCTAAAACTGTTAAAATTATGTCTGTGAGTATAACAGAACTTATTTGGCAGGCGAAACCCCGAGGACAAACCATCCAGGATTTTTTGTGGTTGTTGAGGTGACTGTTTTCAATGGGTTTTCTATGTGCATCTAGATGTATAGGGCACTTGCTTGCAGTTCCTATCGCTTCCACTGGATGTTAACAGTCTTTAGAAATTGGTTGATGATTTTCTTTAGAGAAATGAAGAAGTACGGCAGTTCAGAATGAGGGTCCAGCCGAGTGCTCTCTAATGTTTTTATGCGCACTCCAGGTCACGCCTTTTCACATTGTTTTTATCCGGTATTGAACACCGTTTATCTCGTCTTAAATTTTATAGATTATTTACGTAAAAAAAAAAACCTAAAGTTGTATTAGGAAAGTTGTTTCAAATGTTTGGACAGCGTTTACATGTAACTTATTCGATATTTTGTAGTCATGCTGGGCAAGTTGGAACCGGTGTTTTTCTGAATCAAACGCGGCAAATAAATTGACATTTTGGAGATATAACGACGGAATTAATCAAACAAAAGGACCATTTGTGATGTTTATGGGACATATTGGCGTGCCAACAGAAGAAGTTCTTCAAAGGTAAGGAATTAATTAAATAGTTATTTCTGACTTCTGTGTTATGCCTGGCGGGTTGAAATCTGATTTTTATGTGTTGGTATGCTGGGCGCTGTCCTAAGATAATCGCATGGTTTGCTTTCGCCGTAAAGCCTTTTTGAAATCTGACACGGTGGCTAGATTAACGAGAAGTTAAGCTTTAATTTGGTGTGTTGCACTTGTGAATGTATGAAAGTTAAATATTTGTAATACATTTTTTTAAATTTGGCGCTCTGCCATTTCACCCGATGTTGTCAAATCGATCCCGTTAACGGGAGTTGAGCCCAAAGAAGTTAAATTAGTGGATTCGGCAACTTCAGCCATACCCATTGCTGACAGGTGTATAAAATTGAGCACACAGCCATGCAATCTCTATAGACAAACATTGGCAGTAGAATGGCCTTACCGAAGAGCTCTGTGACTTTCAACATGGCACCGTCATAGGATGCCACCTTTCCAACAAGTCAGTTCGTCAAATTTCTGCACTGCTAGAGCTACCCCTGTCAACGTTAAGTGCTGTTATTGTAAAGTGGAAACATCTAGGAGCAACAACGGCTCAGCCGCAAAGTGGTAGGCCACACAAGCTCCAGAACAGGACCGCAGAGTGCTGTAGCACGTAAAAATTGCCTGTCCTCGGTTGCAACTAGAGGTCAACCGATTATTATTTTTTCAATGCCGATACCGATTATTGGAGGACCAAAAAAGCCGATACCGATTAATCGGCCGATTTTTTTACATTTATTTGTAATAATGACAATTACAATAACTGAATGAACACTTATTTTAACTTAATATAATACATAAATAAAATCAATTTAGCCTCAAATAAATAATGAAACGTTCAATTTGGTTTAAAACCTCTTGAAAGGCTGGTCCCGTATGCGGGATCAACATCCAGTGAAAAATCAGAGCGCCATATTCATAACCTAACCATAACCAAATCGAATAATTTTTTTTTCTCAAACATTTTACACCGTTTTATAGATACACTTCTCCTGAATCGAACCACGTTGTCCGATTTCAAAAAGGCTTTACAGCGAAAGCAAAACATTACATTATGTTAGGAGAGTACATCGTCAAAATAGCCACACCGCCATTTTCCGACCAACCACATGCATCACAAATAACCAAAAACCAGCTAAATGAAGCACTAACCTTTGACAATCTTCATCAGATGACACTCCTAGGACATCATGTTACACAATACATGCATTATTTTGTTTGATAAAGTTCATATTTATATATAAAAACAGCATTTTACATCGGCGCGTGACGTTCAGAAAATATTTTCCCTCAAATGCATCCGGTGGATCAGCGCTACAATTTACTAAATTACTATTCGAAAACATTTTTAAAATGTAATATTGTCATTCAAAGAATTATAGATTAACATCTCGTGAATGCAACCGCTTTGCCAGATTTAAAAATAACTTTAATGGGAAATCACACTTTGCAATAAAAGGGGATGCTATGCGCAGAAAAATAGGCTAGGCGATACAGGTTAGCACCATCTTGGAACCATCTAATATCAAATATACTATTGTATACTATTGTAAATATTCCCTTACCTTTGATTATCTTCATCAGAAGGCACTTCCAGGAATCCCAGGTCCACAACAAATGTAGTTTTGTTCGAAAAAGTTAATAATTTATGTCCCAATAGCTTCTTCTTGTTAGCGCATTCCGAAGGCTACTCAAAATGTACTGTAGCGCGCGGGACTTGTCGTCATGAATGTGCAAAAAATATATATTTAAGTTCGTTCAAACATGTCAAACGTTGTATAACATAAATCTTTAGGGCCTTTTTCAACCAGAGCTTCAATAATATTCAAGGGGGACGATTGCATTGTCTTACTAAACTTTTCGAAAGGAGAGGGTAGCCATGGGCGCCCGTGTCATAGTAGTAAATGGCCCTCCCCTGTGACCAACTTCCAAAGCCTCTCTTTCGGTCAGTTTGTACCATAGAAGACTCAAACCACTTTGTAAAGACTGGTGACATCTAGTGGAAGCCTTAGGAAGTGCTCAATGAATCCTAACTCACGGTGTGTTTTATAGGCAAAGTGCTAAAGGTGAGTCCACAAATCAGATTTCCACTTCCTGCATGGGATCTGTCTCGGAGTTTTGACTGCCATATGAGTTCTGTTATACTCACAGACACCATTCAAACAGTTTTAGAAACTTTAGAGTGTTTTCTATCCAAATCTACTAATATATGCATATCCTAGCTTCTGAGTTTGAGTAAGAGGCCGTTTAAATTTTTCAAAATTCGCTGTAGCGCCCCCTATCCTTAAGGAGCTATAAGAGGTTAAATAATGCAAAAATAAAGTGTTGGAGAAGAAAGAAAAAGTGCAATATGTGCTATGTAAGAAAGCTAACGTTTAACTCAACAGCCAGTGTAATCCCGTGGCGCGATATTCAAATACCTTAGAAATGCTATTTCTTCAATTTCTCAAACATATGACTATTTTACAGCATTTTAAAGACAAGACTCTCGTTAATCTAACCACACTGTCCGATTTCAAAAAGGCTTTACAACGAAAGCAAAACATTAGATTATGTCAGCAGAGTACCCAGCCAGAAATAATCAGACACCCATTTTTCAAGCTAGCATATAATGTCACATAAACCCAAACCACAGCTAAATGCAGCACTAACCTTTGATGATCTTCATCAGATGACAATCCTAGGACATTATGTTATACAATACATGCATGTTTTGTTCAATCAAGTTCATATTTATATCAAAAACCAGCTTTTTACATTAGCATGTGACTAGCATTCCCACCGAACACTTCCGGTGAATTTACTAAATTACTCACGATAAACGTTCACAAAAAACAAATTATTTTAAGAATTATAGATACAGAGCTCCTTTATGCACTCGCTATGTCCGATTTTAAAATAGCTTTTCGGTGAAAGCACATTTTGCAATATTCTGAGTAGATAGCCCGGCCATCACAGGCTAGCTATTTTGACACCCACCAAGTGTGGTACTCACCAAACTCCGATTTACTATTAGAAAAGTTTGATTACCTTTGCTGTCTTCGTCAGAATGCACTCCCAGGACTTCTACTTCAATAACAAATGTTGGTTTGGTTCCAAATAATCCATAGTTATATCCAAATAGCGGCGTTTTGTTCGTGCGTTCAAGACACTATCCGAAGGGTAACGAAGGGTGACGCGCGGACGCGTATCGTGACAAAAAATGTCAAAATATTCCATTACCGTACTTCGAAGCATGTCAAACGCTGTTTAAAATAAATTTTTATGCTATTTTTCTCGTAAAAAGCGATAATATTCCGACCGGGAGTCGTTGTTTTCGTTCAAAGAGAGAGAAAGTAAACATGGTGTCGGCTCGTGCACGCGCCTCTAGTCTCATTGTCCTCAGATCGACCACTTACAAAATGCGCTAATGTTTTTCAGCCATGGCCTGCAAAGCCTCCATTCATCGTTCTGGCGCCTTCTGAGAGCCTATGGGAGCGTTAGAAAATGTCACGTTATGCCAGAGATCCCCTGTTTTGGTTAGAGATGATCAAGAAGGCCATGAAATGGTCAGAGAGAGCGCTTCCTGTTTGGAATCTTCTCAGGTTTTGGCCTGCCAAATGAGTTCTGTTATACTCACAGACACCATTCAAACAGTTTTAGAAACTTTAGGGTGTTTTCTATCCAAATCAAACAATTATATGCATATTCTAGTTACTGGGCAGGAGTAGTAACCAGATTAAATCGGGTACGTTTTTTATCTGGCCGTGCAAATACTGCCCCCTATCCCCAACAGGTTAAGTGCCTTGCTCAGAACATGGGAACATATGAAAGCTGGTTGTTCCTTTTAACCATGAGTCTTCAATATTCCCAGGTAAGAAGTTTTAGGTTGTAGTTATTATAGGAATTATAGGACTATTTGGATGTTCTTATAGGCACTTTAGTATTGCCAGTGTAACAGTATATCTTCCGTCCCTCTCCTCGCTCCTACCTGGGCTCGAACCAGGAACACATCGACAACAGCCACCCTCGAAGCAGCGTTACCCATGTAGCGCAAGGGAGTGACGTTTGAAACGCTATTAGCGCGCACCCGCTAACTAGCTAGCCATTTCACATCGGTTACACCAGCCTAATCTTGGGAGTTGATAGGCTTGAAGTCATAAACAGCGCAATGCATTGCGAAGAGCTGCTGGCAAAACACACAAAAGTGCTGTTTGAATGAATGCTTATGAGCCTGCTGGTGCCTACCACCGCTCAGTCAGACTGCTCTATCAAATCATAGATTTAATTATAATATAATAAACACACAGAAATACGAGCTTTAGGTCATTAATATGGTCGAATCTGGAAACTATCATCTCAAAAACAAAACGTTTTTTCTTTCAGTGAAATATGGAACCGGTCCGTATTTTATCTAATGGGTGGCATCCTTAAGTCTAAATATTCCTGTTACATTGCACAACCTTCAATGGTATGTCATAATTACGTACAATTCTGGCAAATTAGTTCGCAACGAGCCAGGCGGCCCAAACTGTTGCATATACCCTGACTCTGCGTGCAATGAACGCAAGAGCAGTGACACAATTTCATGTTAGCAGGCAATATTAACTAAATATGCAGGTTTAAAAATATATACTTGTGTATTGATTTTAAAGAAAGACATTGATGTTTATGGTTAGGTACATTGGTGCAACGACTGCTTTTTTCGCAAATGTGCTTGTTAAAATCATCACCCGTTTGTCGAAGTAGGCTGTGATTTGATGAGAAATGAACGGGCACCGCATCGATTATATGCAATGCAGGACAAGTTAGATAAACTAGTAATATCATCAACCATGTGTAGTTAACTAGTGATTATGTTAAGATTGATAGTTTTTTATAAGATAAGTTTAATGCTAGCTAGCAACTTACCTTGGCTTCTTGCTGCCCTCGCGTAAAAGGTAGTCAGCCTGCCATGCAGGCTCCTCGTGGAGTGCAATGTAAGGCAGGTGGTTAGAGCGTTGGACTAGTAACCAGAAGGTTGCAAAAACGAATCCCCGAATCCCCCCTGAACAAGGCAGTTAACCCCCGTTCCTAGGCCGTCATTGAAAATAAGAATGTGTTCTTAATCTGACTTGCCTAGTTAAATAAAGGTGTTTAAAAAAAACAAAAAAAACAATTACCGATTGTTATGAAAACTTGAAATCGGCCCTAGTTAATCGGCCATTCCGATTAATCGGTCGACCTCTAGTTGCAACACTCACTATTGAGTTCCAAACTGCCTTTGGAAGCAACGTCAGCAAATTAACTGTTCGTGGGGAGCTTCATGAAATGGGTTTCCATGGCTGAGCAGCAGCACACAAGTGTAACATGCTGACCACACTTCGCATGAGCGAGCGTCGCAAAATACATTTTGAAATCCATGTTATTCAATTATTGCACCCACACTGCCAAGGAGTGTCTGCGATGCCAAGGGCTAAAATAGAACTCCTTTCTATTTCTGATGCAGATCGCGCTGAAAGTCCTGCCTATCCCATCTCCTCATTGGTTTATCGAAGCAGGTACCCACGATCTCCTCATTGGTTATACCCACGTGGGTGATTGAAAGACGAACTGTTTTGCCGGTCGTCGTGGTAATACTATGGAAGTTTAGATGCTGATAACCATATAAGTTCAAAGATGAAAAAGCCTGGAAGGAGGAGAGATGACTAGAAACGATTCGGTTGGCCATTTTATGTGTGGATTAATTGTCGGAGTAGAGGACCTTGTGCATTTCAGGTAAAATAACAACTCAATGTTTATATCCCAGGACAAATTAGCTAGCAACAGCAAGCTAGCTAAATAGGACAAATTAGCTAGCAAGTGCAAGCTAACAAGCTAAATTGCCATACATGTTTAATGCTTTTCGACCTGTCCCCAAATTAATGTCATTGGTTCAGAGTGTGTTTTGATATTTTAACCTGCGTGTCGTGATCGCGTTTGGTGTAGGGGGACAAAATAAATGTGCGCACGATGGCGCACGCGTGCAGCCGGTTTGGGTTCCGTGTAGATCACCATGCACAATGCCAAGCGTTGGCTGGAATGGTGTAAAGCTCGCCGCCATTGGACTTAGGCTTGCGTTCTCTGGAGTGATGAATCACGCTTCACCATCTGGCAGTTCGACAGATTAATCTGGGTTTGACGGATGCCAGGAGATCGCTATTTCCCCAATGAATAGTGCCAACTGTAAAGTTTGGTGGAGGAGGAATAATGGTCTGGAGCTGTTTTTCATGCTTCGGGCTTGGCCCCTTAGTTCCAGTGAACGGAAATCTTGAAGCTACAGCATACAATTATATTCCAACTTTGTGGCAACAGTTTGGGGATGACCCTTTCCTGGTTCAGCATGACAACGTATCCGTGCACAAAGTGAGGTCCATACAGAAATGGTTTGTCAAGAACTTGACTGGCCTTGAAGATACCCCTCTAGTGGTGTGGGGGCTGTGCTTTGGCAAAGTGGGTGGGGTTATATCCTGCCTGGTTGGCCCTGTCCCGGGGCATCGTTGGTGTCTTCCGACCCCTCCCGTCTCAGCCTCCAGTATTTATGCCGCAATAGTTTGTGTCAGGGGGCTATGGTCAGTCTGTTATATCTGGAGTATTTCTCCTGTCTTATCCGGTGTACTGTGTGAATTTAAGTACGCTCCCTCTAATTCTCTCTCTCCCTCCCGGAGGACCTGAGCCTTGGGACCTGGCCTCAGGACTACCTGGCTTGATTTGTAAGTCGCTCTGGATAAGAGCGTCTGCTAAATGACTTAAATGTAAATGTAAATGTAAATGACTCCTTGCTGTCCCCAGTCCACCTGGTGGTGCTGCTGCTCCCCAGTTTCAACTGTTTTGACTGCGGCTATGGAACCCTGACCTGTTCACTGGACGTGCTACCCTGTCCCGGACCTGCTGTTTTCGACTCTCTCACTCTCTCTCTACCAGACCTGCGGTCTCAACCTCTGAATGCTCTACTATGAAAAGCCAACTGACATTCATTCCTGAGGTGCTGACCTGTGCTGACCCTCTACAACCACTGTGATGTTGATTATGAGACCCTGCTGGTAATCTATGAACGTTTGAACATCTTGGCCATGTACTGTTATAATCTCAACCCGGCACAGCCAGAAGAAGACTGGGCCACCCCTCAGAGCCTGGTTCCTCTCCATGTGTCTTCCTAGGTTCCTGCCTTTCTAGGGAGTTTTTCCTAGCCACTGTGCTTCTACATTTGCATTTCTTGCTGTTTGGGATTTTAGGCTGGGTTTCTGTATAGCACTTTGTGACATCGGCTGAAATAAGTTTGATTGCAAGAGCCCTGACCTCAACCCCATTGAACACCTCTGGGATGAATTGTAACGCCGACTGCAAGCCAAGCCTAAATCGCACAACATCAGTGCCCATCCTCACTAATGCTCGTGGCTGAATGGAAGCAAGTCCCTGCAGAAATGTTCCAACATCTAGTGGAAGGCCTTCCCAGAAGAGTGGAGGCTGTTATAGCAGCAAAGAGGGGACCAACTTCATTAATGCCCATGATATTGGAATGAGATGTTTGACAACCATGTGTCCACATACTTTTGGTAATATAGTGTGTCCCTCTACCTTCATCGTTCGTTCAGTCTCTCACCTTTTCACGGCCAAAAGCGGAGGGTAGTGATTAGAAAGCAGCGGGCCTCAGAATCTGACATCCTCTCGACTCAGTAAATACTCAGAGACTCGGTAGAGAGTTAAGTAGAACTCTCCTACGTCCCTCCCTTCTCCAGCCAGGTCACCCGTGATACAAGTCAGTAGTCGACGTCCATCCAGGTCTCAGGACGTTGGAAACCGGCCACTAGAGGCAACAGTGAGCGCTGTTACCTTTAAGTAGGTTTCGGTTTTGCTAGGGCGTTGTGGACGGGGATGGCGGATAGGTGTAAGCATCTGCCTCGGGTTGCAAGTTCGAATCCAAGGATAGAAAGTTGCTTCGGAGTTAATGCCTGAACTTTAAAAACACTTCAAAATGTGACTTTTTGAACAACTTCTAAATTTGATGCTTGAGAAATATGGATGAACGTCTAATTCTAATGTGAGACCAGGCTGGATGCCCTATCCTTGCCCCTTTCTTTGCCCCCGGGGTCACCCCAAAAAGAGGAAGAGGATGGGAGCAGGTTGACTCAGCTGTGGGGGGATTTGGGCAGGCGGGCTGACACACACACTAACCCCAAAACAACAGCAGAGATGAGAGGACCCCTGCTCAGAGGATGAGGAGAAGAGAGGATGAGAAGATAGGAGTGGGAGGTTATACAGGCACATGCTCTACCAGGAAGGAGAGAGGAGAAAAGATAACATGTCCAGGATATGTGTGTGTGTGTGTGTGTGTGTGTGTGTGTGTGTGACTATTAGGCAATATACCGTTTATACCATATGTTGGGGTATTTCGAAATACAGACGGTATGATATTCAATACCGATAAACCAGGGTTTGCGTGCTACGCCACTGCTTATAACTATAAGTATAACTATAAGAAACCTAAGATGTGGCAAATCAATTATATCCAGCTCAGGGCTCCAGCTATGCATTTGGTTTGCTAACTTGCTAGCTAAGTGGCTAAGTGTCAAGATCCAGCTTCTTGGTTACAGCAGAGACATTCAATCCCCTCCTGGATCAAGATCCTCGTTGCCTAAATTGTTGTGCATTTCCATTTTAATAGCACCCCTTGTGTGCACTTCCGGTAATACTGTGTAACCCAGTATGGTACAGAAACAGTATGAAAATCTGGATACTGCCTGACCCTAAAGACTATCAGACTATCATTGAAAGGTATTACCTTCTGGGTCGAAGGTTTGGAAGACTCTCCTGGCCTGTTCAGACGGAGACTCAGGAGCCACCAGACACATCTCCTACAAAGACAAGAGAAAGGGACATATGTCAGATCTCAACATTATATTATAGTCTAAACACAGAAATTAGACAGGCTTCCAATTCTCCAGAAAATCCCAACAGAGAGAGAGCGAGAGAGATGTTGTGTAGACTGAGGCACACAGAGATCACATAATAGGTCAAGAATTAAAAGATTACAACACCGGCTCTAAGGAGTGCGCGCGTGTGTAAGCTAGCATGTGAATGTAAGAGCTTGCTTGTGTGTGTACGGATTATCATTATCATCAGGCTCTGTTGGGTTATTAGCTGATCTGCAGATAAAACCAGACGTTTTGTTTTCACTCAAAACACATATCAGCCAATCAGGCGCTCACACAGAGAGTTATAGTTGTTTGTTTGCTGGCTCAGAGTGACGTTGCCAGGGGGACTCGGAGGAGAAATAAGGAGAGACAGATTTCACAGAGATAGGACAGTGTGTGTGTGTGTGTGTGTGTGTGTGTGTGTGTGTGTGTTGAGATGGGGGGGTTAGTCCCATCCTCTGGATTCATCAACCCCCAACTCCGTACTCCCTTACCCAAGTTTCATAGTGAAACATGACAGTTTTGACAGGCTGGGAACCAAACTGCAAAAGCAAACACGCACCGTGGTTAGCCTAGTATTAATGACACTGGCCGCATCCACTGAACTGGAGTATGTTCACTACAGTGGCATTTTACGCAAACACACTCAGCCCGAACATAAACACACTCAGAAAAGAGCAAATCAACTGAGCACATCTCCCTCAGCTAGCTTTTATTAAAGTAGAAGTTCAGATGAAACAATAGGTTATAGGGTAACACAGACATATTACCGTCCTCAGGGGTCACAGAGAGAGAGAGACGAACAGAGAGAGAGATGACAGAGGGAAATCAGGGGAAGAGTTGGGGAGAAAGAGACATCAAGAGGAAAAGACTCCCAGCTGGTAGAGAGGAGTGCACACACACATTTCTCACTGTCAGAGCAGCTGGGGGTACAGAATGGGTAGATGTGTTAGTTTAAGTATCTATATAAATCAAACGGTACATTCTTCCTCCAGATAGATAGACATGGAGTCAGACGTGTGTTAAGGGTTAATGAATGGTCAGGGGGTTAACTGCCCTTACATGAGCATAATTTACTGAGGAGGACGTTGCTGAAGGGAGTGTGTATGTGTGACATACAGCGCATTCGGAAAGTATTCAGAACCCTTGACTTTTTCCACATTTTGTTAAGTTAGCCTTAAAATGTATTAAATAGTTTTTCCCCCCTTCAATCTACACACACACAATACCCCATAATTGCAAAAATATATATATATAGCTAAAAAAAAAAGGGAACACTTAAACAACACAATGTAACTCCAAGTCAATCACACTTCTGTGAAATCAAACTGTCCACTTAGGAAGCAACACTGACTGACAATAAATTTCACATGCTGTTGTGCAAATGGAATAGACAACAGGTGGAAATTATAGGCAATTAGCAAGACACCCCCAATAAAGGAGTGGTTCTGCAGGTGGTGACCACAGACCAATTCTCAGTTCCTATGCTGATGTTTTGGTCACTTTTGAATGCTGGGGGTGCTTTCACTCTAGTGGTAGCATGAGACGGAGTCTACAACCCACACAAGTGGCTCAGGTAGTGCAGCTCATCCAGGATGGCACATCAATGCGAGCTGTAGCAAGAAGGTTTGCTGTGTCTGTCAGCGTAGTTTCCAGAGCATGGAGGCGCTACCAGGAGACAGGCCAGTACATCAGGAGACGTGGAGGAGGCCGTAGGAGGGCAACAACCCAGCAGCAGGACCGCTACCTCCGCCTTTGTGCAAGGAGGAGCAGGAGGAGCACTGCCAGAGCCCTGCAAAATGACTTCCAGCAGGCCACAAATGTGCATGTGTCTGCTCAAACGGTCAGAAACAGACTCCATGAGGGTGGTATGAGGGCCCGACGTCCACAGGTGGGGGTTGTGCTTACAGCCCAACACCGTGCAGGACGTTTGGCATTTGCCAGAGAACACCAAGATTGGCCAATTCGCCACTGGCGCCCTGTGCTCTTCACAGATGAAAGCAGGTTCACACTGAGCACGTGACAGATGTGACAGAGTCTGGAGACGCCGTGGAGAACGTTCTGCTGCCTGCAACATCCTCCAGCATGACCGGTTTGGCGGTGGGTCAGTCATGGTGTGGGGTGGCATTTCTTTGGAGGGCCGCACAGCCCTCCATGTGCTCGCCAGAGGTAGCCTGACTGCCATTAGGTACCGAGATGATATCCTCAGACCCCTTGTGAGACCATATGCTGGTGCAGTTGGCCCTGGGTTCCTCCTAATGCAAGACAATGCTAGACCTCATGTGGCTGGAGTGTGTCAGCAGTTCCTGCAAGAGGAAGGCATTGATGCTATGGACTGGCCCGCCTGTTCCCCAGACCTGAATCCAATTGAGCACATCTGGGACATCATGTCTCGCTCCATCCACCAACGCCACGTTGCACCACAGACTGTCCAGGAGTTGGCGGATGCTTTAGTCCAGGTCTGGGAGGAGATCCCTCAGGAGACCATCCGCCACCTCATCAGGAGCATGCCCAGGCATTGTAGGGACGTGGAGGCACGTGGAGGCCACACACACTACTGAGCCTCATTTTGACTTGTTTTAAGGACATTACATCAAAGTTGGATCAGCCTATAGTGTGGTTTTCCACTTTAATTTTGAGTGACTCCAAATCCAGACCTCCATTGGTTGATAAATTGGATTTCCATTGATTATTTTTGTGTGATTTTGTTGTCAGCACATTGAACTATGTAAAGAAAAAAGTATTTAATAAGATTATTTCATTCATTCAGATCTAGGATGTGTTATTTTATTGTTCCTTTATTTTTTTGAGCAGTGTATATATAAAAACAGATATCACATTTACATAAGTATTCAGACCCTTTACTCAGTACTTTGTTGAAGCACATTTGGCAGCGATTACAGCATCAGTCTTCTTGGGTATGACACTACAAGCTTGGCACATCTGTATTTGGGGAGTTTCTCCTATTCTTCTCTGCAGATCCTCTCAAGCTCTGTCAGGTTAGATGGGGAGTGTTGCTGCACAGCTATTTTCAGGTCTCTCCAGAAATGTTAGATTGGGTTCAAGTCCGGGCTCTGGCTGTGCCCCTCAAGGACATTGAGACTTGTCCCAAAGCCACTCCTGCAATTTCTTGGCTGTGTGCTTAGGGTCGTAGTCCTGTTGGAAGGTAACCCTTCACCCCAGTCTGAGGTCCTGAGCATTCTGGAGCAGGTTTTCATCAAGGATCTCTGTACTTTGCTCTGTTCATCTTTCCTTCAATCGTGACTAGTCTCCCAGTCTGATGCTTAAAAACATCCCCACAGCATGATGCTGCCACCACCGTGCTTCACCATAGGGATGGTGCCAGGTTTCCTCCAGACATGATGCTTGGTATTCAGGCCAAAGAGTTCAATCTTGGTTTCATCAGACCAGAGAACCTTGTTTCTCGGTCTGAGAGTCCTTAAGGTGCCTTTTGGCCAACTCCAAGCCGGCTGTCATGTGCCTTTTACTGAGGAGAGGCTTCCGTCTGGCCATTTTACCATAAAGGCCTGATTGGTGGAGTGCTGCAGAAATGGTTGTCCTTCTGGAAGGTTCTCCCATCTCCACAGAGAAACTCTAGAGCTCTGTCAGAGTGACCATCGGGTTCTTGGTCACCTCCCTGACCAAGGCCTTTCTCCCTGATTGCTCAGTTTGGCAGGGTGTCCAGATTTAGGAAGAGTTTCGGTGGTTCCAAACTTCTTCCATTTAAGAATGATGGAGGCCAATGTGTTCTTGGGGACATTCATTGCTGTAGACATTTTTTGGTACCCTTACCCAGATCTGTGCCTTGACACAATTCTGTCTCGGAGCTCTACGGACAACTCCTTTGACCTCATGGCTTGATTTTTGCTCTGATATGCACTGTCAACTGTGGGACCTTATATAGACAGGTGTGCGCCTTTCCAAATCATGTCCAATACATTTTATTTACTACAGGTGGACTCCAATCAAATTGTAGAAACATCTCAAGGATGATCAATGGAAACAAGATGCACCTGAGCTCAATTTCGAGTCTCACAGCTGTCACGACTCTCCTGTGAAGACCTGAATGATCAGGTTACAGTGGGTCCGCTATACAGCGCCCTCGCTCTCCCACAGAGGGGGAGAGGGGTGAAGTTTGCCGTTTTATGACAGTCTTAAATACCTGCAGGAACTCACTCTCCCACTCTGCAGAAATGAAAGTTAAAAAATCCCTTTGTTACAACAGAGATTTTGTAGTACTGTGACGTCCAAGATTGGATAATGAAACAATATTTCTGTAATCCAAACACTTGGAATGGTCCATGGGTATTTAAAGAACAATCCTGTTGAATTCATTACAAATTTGTGATGACAATAAAGACGGTATAACCAAATAACGATAACTCTAGAAATGTAAATCTGATAACTGGGACGTATACATCTAAATGTTGTGGAACTTATATGATTAAATATTAAACTATTTGTGAGAAGATGAAATGTGAGTTTAGCCTTCTAAATGAGAGAATTGTTTTTCCATGTAAAGTTTTACCCAGTCAGTAACCACGCCCACGTGAGCACAGACCTTGTGGCAACGTGACTGACAGCGCCCTCCAAGGTGAGTGCTTAATAGGACTCGCTGAAGAATTTGCATATTAGACCAGAAAAACATGGAGCGTGGCTGCACGTTGAAATGGTAGGAATTTAAATCTCTAGAGACCAGTATTTTTCCGGGTTGCTACGGGTGTGTGAAATGGTTCTAGCTCTACATTAGACCAGCGTGACCGACAGCGTGAGCTGAAAGGTACGAAATGGTTTGAAAATCTCTCAGAGACTGTCGAATTACTCCCCGTAGATGGATCGAGTATTTTCAACAGAGACAGCAAAGACATACACACGTAAATATGTACATTGCAATTCTTTCGAATGAGCGGCCATGCAAAGTATTTGCATTTCCATGAGCTGTATGTACAATCGTGGAACTCCTTTATTTTTCCCTTTCCCTCTCTTTTGAAACCCGCCATTTCGGTTTAGTCCACCAGGGATCTTTCATTGCATTGTGTTAGTAACCAATAACTATACCATGTGTGTGTGTGTGTGTGTATTTCTGTATGATTATTTAGTTAGAAAATAAATAATTAAGCCAATTTGCATACCACCGATTCATTTATGCTAGGGTTTGTGCAGATATCTAAGAATTTTGCGACATTCAGAATGAGTCTGATAAGGTAAATAATATTTAATGAATTGACTGACTGATGTAAGAGATATTTATATCTTTAGAGTTTAGTCGGGAGATGGTAAAGTTAATGAGTTACTGTGGTACCCCAGATTACTACTTAATTGTTATATGATTAATCATGTAATAATTGAATGTGGTATGTCATTATTTTATAAATTAACAGTCAAACACATTAATGATAGTCACGACATAGCAAAGTGACTGAATAGATATTTCTGTTCCTAAAAAAAACGTTTTGCTTTGTCATTATGGGGTATTCTGTTTAGAATGCAGAGGATTTTTCCCCATTTTGTTACATTACAGCCTTATTCTAAAATGTATTTTAAATGTTTTTTGTTTTAAATCAAGGGGTCTGAATACTTTCCGATGGCACTGTACAGTATAACCCAGCTATAGAGACTGGGTTAACTCATGTACTCTCCTCCTAGCAGTGAGGGTTAAGACTCAAGAGTTATAACTGTAGGTAATAACACAGCGCTGGAACCTATATGAGAGATGCAGGACACACACACACACACACACACACACACACACACAGGAAATATTCCCAGTCGGTATTCACGTAATAATATGGAATGCCCCTCAACCACAAATTGCAGAACAAACATTTTTCATTCACCCACATTGTAAGCTGCAACTTCGTCGTAGTTTTTTTGTTCTACAGAAATAACAAAACATGCCGAAAAGCTGCTCTGTTGTTCAAAGTACATGTAGCCAGGTCAAAAATCACAACCTACGGTTCGCAATGCTCCCATGTAGGGAAATAGATCTTGCAAAAAGAGCCCTGTGTCTTCAGGCTATCCGGTGTGGGAGTGTGGGAAATGTGGGGACGTGTTGTCCAAGTAGTCTACACATAGCTATGTGTGTGGAAGACATTTCATCACAGGTAAGACATTTAACTTGTTTAGTATAGTCCGTTTGTAACTCCACTCACTACTTGCAGCTGTATAGTCTGTTGTTGGTCTTAACTAGCTTAATGTTAAAGTTATCTAGCATTCACTCACGTGGCTGCTAGCATCATGATGAAAAGGGGCGAGGGAAGCACTACAATATTACCTTTTTATAAGTAGGGAGAACGCTAGGGAGCAGGCAATGTTGAAAAGTAAACTTTAGACATGTTGTATTTTTCTTAAAATGTAGTTTTGTAAACGACTAAAACAGACAAAAAAAATGGTGCTTGAAAAATGTCAAGTTTCTGCTGTGAGCCAATGGGGTAATCACCACAGGTTGTTTTCCACACAAGCGGGCAGGGTCGTGACATTCTATCACCTCCATGTCTCAGTCATAACCAGGTCTTGAGTCTCCTTAAGAGACAGTAAACATACACACTAACAAAACGTGTATATGTACAGGTAACTGCCAAAATAAAGAAAACACCAACATAAAGTCTTAATAGGGTGTGGGGCCACCACAATCAGCCAGAAGTTAATGCACCTTGGCATAGATTCTACAAGTGTCTAACTTTATTGGAGCGATCCGACACCATTCTTCCATGAGATATTCCATCATTTGGGGTTTTGTTGATGGAAAACGCTGTCTCAGGCACCGCTCTAGAATCTCCCATAAGTGTTCAATTGGGTTGAGATCTGGTGACACACACACACACACACACAAACTTTAAACCCCCTATGCTCCTTTGAGACCACTCTTTCAAAAAGTCACAGATCTCTTCTAGCCATGATAGCCAAAATAATGGGCAACTGTGCATTTTTATACAACACCCTAAGCATGATGGGATATGAATTGCTTAATTAACTTAATGAACACCCACTTTCAACATATTTTGTATTCCTCATTTACCCAAGTGTTTCCTTTATTTTGGCAGTTACCTATTTGTGTGTAGCGTGTGTGGGTGGGTTAAATGCCAGGCCTGCTAGTATGTCTTTGATGTGTGTTTTATTAGAGGCCTGGAGATGCTGCTGAGTTTAGATTACATGTCATGTCACACACTCCACAGGGAAGGGGTGTGTGTATTAGCGCCGTCCCCTTCCAGCCTCTTGTTTGCTTGCACTGGACCAGAGGACTGCATTCTCTAAATGTGTACGCACGTGCACACACCCCAATGGTACCAAGATGTGTGCGCTATGAAAATCAAGAGGAATGCATTCCAAACTAGCTCAGAACCCAATTCTGTTCCACAAACCCTCACATCTGTTGTCTACTGGAGCAGATTCTTATTAAACAGATCCAGCTCCTGAACAGCAACAGAAAACCTCTTAAAATAGAAACACACTAGTCCAGCTCATCTCTATCCATCTGTTTCTCTCCCCTTCCCTCCTACTTTAGTTTGGGCATTTTCTAACCCTCTTTCTATCCCTCTCACCTTCTCCTCCCCTCCCTCCCTCCAGCCTCCCATAAGCCCTCGCTCTCTCCTGAGATGTAAGTAGTTGTAGATGGGTGTAGCCTTACCCCTCTCGTCGATCCCGCTCTACCCCTCCTTTGTCCCTCTGTTCTGTCCTGACACATACTTTCATCAGCCTCTCCATCTATCCATCTCTGACCATTCTCTTCCTCTGTCACGCTAACAGGAACTCCTAGTCTACAGTGTGTGTGGTGTTGGTTTAGTGTTTCGCTTTGTTAGGTGGAGAGCCTCTTGAAGCAGAAGACTCAATTACACTCAGACCTTTGTCCTGGCTAAGAGGGGCTGAGAGGTGTGCGTGCCAGAGAAAGACAGGTGATTAATGGTCTGTCAGGGACAACAAGCTATCTGGGGTCTCTGTCTAGGTGTGTGTGTGTCTGAACAGAACAAGACTATAGAGAACAGGGCTATACAGGACAGCTGTAGAGACTGAGACCAGTCACAGACAAGGGGCCAGGCCCTATCACACACAGCCTTTGTCCCTGCTAGAATAGAACAGGTCAGATGCGTCAGAGAATAATGACGGTTACTGTACACATCTTTCACTCGGATCTAGCTTTGTGTGTGTGTGTGTGTGTGCACTCACAGGTAAGGTACATAGCACTTTTCTTTTTCTAAGATGCACTGAAAGGGAGACCTGCCTCAGACCTAATGACCCCATCCGCTGTCTCACTCACTGAGACGTTTAGGGACATGTACTTGTGTCTGTATTATACATCAGACACATGCTCTTTGGGGAAAGACAAAGTGAGTGTGTGTGTGTGGTGTGTGAGAAAGAGGCTACTCTCTTGAGAGACACTGAGGGCCAGAAGAGCTGCTCTATCTCCCGTTAAATCACTGACCCATAACTGTGCTACTACACACAAACACACCGGTTAAACCATCAGAGTACGTAAACACACAGACACACACAGCTCCCGAGAGGGGCTTAAGGATAAGAGGATAGAGGCCTGTGAATGGCATCACTCTCAGATGGAAAGGAAGAGAGAAAGGAGGAAACACTACAGAGAGAGAAGACAAAGAGGACATGGTCCACTAGGACAGCCAGAAGCCATTTTAAAGTACATCCTTCCTTCCGCACTCCCATCCTTTCAGGATTAAAATATGTCATTATGACTGATGTGACATGACAGGATAGGGTTAATGACAGGGCTGTAATGGGGCAGGTTGAGAGCGTCAAGATTCTTGGTGTCCACATCACCAACAAACTAACATGGTCCAAGCACACCAAGACAGTTGTGAAGAGGGCACGACAAAACCTATTCCCCTTCAGGAGACTGAAAATATTTGGCATGGGTCCTCAGATCCTCAAATAGTTCTACAGCTGCACCATCGAGATCATCCTGACTGGTTGCATCACCGCCTGGTATGGCAACTGCTCGGCCTCCGACCACAAGGCACTACAGAGGGTAGTGCGTACGGGCCAGTACATCATTGAGGAAAAGCTTCCTGACATTCAGGACCTCTATACCAGGCAGTGTCAGGAAAGGCCCAAAAAATAGACTCCAGCCAGCCTAGTCATAGACTGTCCTCTCTGCTACCGCACGGCAAACGTTACCAGAGCGCAAAGTATAGGTCCAAAAGGCTCCTTAACAGTTTCTACCCTGAAGCCATAAGACTCCTGAACAGCTAATCAAATGGCTACCTGGACTATTTGCATTGTCCCCCCATTTTTACACTGCTGCTACTCTGTTTATTATCCATGCATAGTCACTTTACCTACACATTACCTAGACTAACCTGTGCCCCCGCACATCGACTCTGTACCGGTACCCCCTGTATATAGCCTCGCTACTGTTCTTTAAAAAAAGAAAAAGAAAGAAAGAAAATGGTGCATTCTGATTTGCTTAATTAGGAATTTGAAAAGATTCATACTTTTACGTTTGATACTTGACCCTTGTGTAGTCTTAAACATTCTGTATACTCCCTTTGTCCTAAGGGTAAAAAATGACCCGCCTTCACTAAACCCCTAAAATAAAGCAGCTTTATTGAATTATAAACCCCAAATCTATTTTGCATGAAGAAACAACCTGTCATTCATCACAAACTTTGTGAATATCTGGGTTTTCCCTCTTCACAATGCAGAAAGACCGCATTTAAATCAGTGGACACCACTCCTTTTTATTACAACACACCTGACATAATTGTGTTCTTTACTAAAGTAGATTTATTTTTATTATTAGTAAAGGTACTGCATAGGTGTACAAAAAATTTTTTGCAAGAGAAAGCAGCAGACATGTGCAGAATGTTGTTTTGAATGCATTTTATTGAAGGGAAACAACAGTCGTGAACTTTTTTGGCAACATAGTGATATATTCTTATAGTGTACAATGAGGAATTCAACTACAAAATACTAGTCTTCTCCCATTTTTTAACCATTGCCCACATCCACAAGGTGTATAAACAACAATAAAAATAAAATACAAAACAAAAAATGTGAAGAAAATAAAATTCATCAACTCTAAATTAGCACATGTAGGACAGTATGCAAGTGTGTGTGCATGGACTTTGCAGATGCATCTCACACATGTGCAGCACATAGTATTTGTTTTACAGTCCTTCTTTGGGGGGCAGAATCTCCTCCTCTTGCCTGCCCCAGCCTCAGGTGGATCAGGACAAGATTCAGCCCCCTGAACAGCTTTCACATGCACTGCAGAGGCTGCTGTGCAGGGGAGGCACTCCCTTTGAATGTGTGGGGTTACAAATGCATTTCCCAGCTGCTCCAGGAACACCATCTTGTACCGCTTATCAGGCATCCAGGTAGGGTTGATCTTGTTCCATATCACGAAGGCATTGTATGAGGGCACATCAATGATGTTATGGAAGATGACCAGGGGCCAGCGGGCAGTCATCCTCCTGCAGCTGTAAGTACTATCACCTTGTCCAGGTTGTCCACACCTCCTTTGTTGTGGTTGTAGTCCAGGATGATGGCTGGCTTCCTGTCCTCACAATCACTGATCTCAGCCATTTTGTGCAGTGTGCCCAGGAGGACCACATTCTTGTTCCTCTTTGGGAGGTAAGAAACTAGAGTGGTGGTGAAGGAAAACTTTGATGAGAAGGCCTCTCTCCCCCTTTTTGCGAGGAGTGCAGGGGGTGCTCAGGCGTGTTCTTTCTAACTGTGCCAACCATGGTGATCTTCCTCTTCAGAAGCTGCTGGCTGAGTTCAATCAGTAACACACTTAATCTCAATTTATCATTGTGTGCGTCTTTGTGGTTTGTAAATTATAACTGCCGGGTCAGAAATTACCGTAATATAATCTTTGTACCCTGGGGGTGTACAGCTTTCATGGAAATATGAACAAAGGCGATGTTTCACTTTTTGTAATGTTGGGGGTCACTCTAGGAAAAGGGTTCTCTGCTGTTTTAGATTTTTGACCCTTAAGACAACACAAGGGTTAAGTATCTTTTGGCAATTACAATTACTTTTGATAGGTAAGTATATGTAAAACCAAATACTTTCAGACTTTTACTCAATAAGTATTTTACTGGGTGACTCACTTTTACTTGAGTCATATTCTATTGAGGCATCTTTACTTTTACTCAAGTATGACAATTGGGTACTTTTTCCAACACTGCATAAAACGCATATCATTGTGTCAAGGTTTATTTATGATCACTATGTTTGTACAAGATGACTTGGTGTTATACCCTGGGTTGTCCTCAACAGAATGAGCCTGTTTGTTGTGAAGAAAATTTGCTGCGCACCACGCATCTGAATGCACACGACTCAATTCTGAGAACCAAAATTACGATCTGTTTCTCTGAATTGCCTTGTGAAAGCCTAACACAAATATCTTATTTTATAATTTAGCTTGTCATGTTGACAATAGAAGTTTTCAAATTATGCTCACCTGACCCAGATTTATAATGGACTATCAGTAATTGGGTAAAGGCGGGGATGCTGGGCTGTGTTCAAAACAACTACAAGTGTGCTTGCTCTAGTTCTTCAACGGCACAGCTATGAGAGCTTAAAATAAATCAAAAACACACAAAAAAGACTTCTTTGAGTCATAATGTGCATTGAAATTACTTAGGAACTGTGCACACTTTGGAGAGGTATGGATGTTGTCACAAAGTTTCCAAATACACAAAATATTCTCTCCACAATCTCTCTCCTCCCCTGCCCTTCTTCTCCCTCTGTAGTCTCATCCCCTCTCCTCTGTGGTGACAGAAGGCCTCAGATCCCATTACAGGCCATTATAGAGAGCCTGTAATGGGATGAAGAGAGGTGGATGGTGGGGGGGGGGAGAAAGGTAAAAAGAGGGAGGGTGGTGGAGAGTTAGATCAGATAAAAACACTAATGCTATGAGGCAGTCACACACTAATGGTCTAAAAGCCACACTAACAATGACGGGACATCACACACACTAGATTAAGACACAGGGGAACCCTAGAACAGGCATCACAAGATGCATGGTTTGAGGTCAGCTCCAGAGCTCTCTCAACACACTGAATGTTGTTGTCGTCGTCGTCATCTCACACACACACACACACACACTACATTAACTAGTTACAACTGTAATGACACGATATGCACGCGTGCGTGAGAAAAAGAGAGAACGTGTGTCTGACGGGGCAGACAGCTCCTCTCCCTAATCAGCGTAGCGTCAGCTACATGAGCTCAGTTTGTGTTGAGGATGGAGGAGAACCCAAACCGGATGCCATATCCAACATATCTTTGCTTACCATAATAATATGCATAACCTGCTTGATTGCTTACACAAAAGTTAAAATGGTTTGAAGTACAAGGGGTAAAAAAGATTTTTGGTTTAAAATTTAACTCCTTTTTCGTGATATTCAAATTGGTAGTTACGATCTTGTCTCATCGCTGCAACTCCCCAACGGGCTCGGGAGAGGCGAAGCTCGAATCATGCGTCCTCTGAAACAAGTCACGCTGCGTCTTAAAACCTGCTTGCTTAACCCGGAAGCCAGCCGCACAAATGTGTCGGAGGAAACACTGTTCAACTGACGACTAAAGTCAGCTTGCAGGCGCCCGGCCCGCCTCAAGGAGTCGCTAGAACACAATGAGCCCTGGAAAGCCCCACGGCCAAACCCTCCCTTAATGACACTGGGCCAATTGTGCGCCGCCATACGGGACTCCCGGTCACGGTACAAGTGTTTTTATATAACCCTGTGACCCAGATCACACAGGACACAGAATTCTCAGAGGCCTCAACATGTGACAATCCAAACTTGAAATAGCTCTAGCTCCTGAATATCACTCTCTGTACCAAAAATCAGCAGATGCCTCACTGTTCAATTGAAAGTTGAATGAGATTCATATCACCCAACGTCTGTAATGATGCATGTATACGTCATTCAGAAAGACTATATACTGTAGCCTTGAGACAGAAGAATAAATTGGCCTTTTGTGCCACTTGTTTCTTAGCCATTAGGGTTTTTTAGCCACTGGTTTTGACATACTGTAGATGTAAATGCCATGCTATTAATTTTGTACTATGCTCTTGCATCTAAGTAACTTGCCCTCACATCTTGCATATTGAATGTAAATTCATATACTGAAATGTGTTACTTCGACCACACCATGGCCTTGAGTCTCCTCTCTCTCCAGCCAAGTGAACAATCATAAATGAGGGGTCCACAGAGTGTCCACGGTCTCCAGCGGGACAAACGGATCCAGATGGGAACTCCGGGATCACATTCCCAAAAGGAAAACAAGCACCTGAGGGCACACACACATCTATGACCATTAACGCTAATCAGGTTCCCCCTCTCTCAGGAGTGTGTGTGTACTATGTCACCAGTGCCTTGGGAGCCATGGTGGTTATTGGAAGTCATCACAGTGAAATCATGAGGACCATGACTCTGGGTCATCTAGTTTGCCTCGACATGTGTTCCAGTCCCCTAGCAGGCAGACACTACCCAGTACCCTGCTTTTTCCCAGGGGACATGGAACAACTGCTCTAATCTAAAATGATAGTTCACTCCAACATCAAGATATTTCCAACCCTCAAGACATAAGCGGAGTCGAAGCACAATACACAACATCTTCACAGATGTTATGGGACTTGGACTCATCTCAATAAGACCCCTTTAAAAGGCCTGGAAACTGCTGACAAACTTCTGCTTTTGGAGTTAACGATCACTTTATACAATAATTGTATTATCCATTTCCTCGAAAATCCATTGGGTGTGGTGTTATGAGGTAAACGCTAGCTGTAACATTCTGTTTTCCTCTGATGCCAAATCCTGTACCAGAGAGAATCAATTCCCTCCGGCCTTAAGCTGATTGCTGGCTTTGATACGCAGGTATAGCAGTATATAGTTACATACACAATCCACAGCCAACAGAATCCAGTGCCTGTATACATATGCAGAAGGATCTTAGAATGATAAATTCTTCCAAGAATAATCTCTTACTAAAATAGTGTTCCAAATTGTTAAAAAAGTAATTTTACTTAAAGATAGAATGTGCAGTAGGGGGGAAACAGTGCCACGATTGTTATAGGTCGTTATCAATAAAACGTCACAATACCGTGCAGAATGTTCAATTTGCCTGCTAGAGGGCAAGGAGACCCCCAACTCCACTTAAACCATTGACAACTATGTGCTGTTTTCAAGGGAATGTTAAATAAAATGATAATTATTTGGCTGTAACAATCACCTCTTGAAGAACATAGTCAGAAATCCAAATTTCAGATTTTTCCATACAAAACAATTGCTCACATTTAGCGCAGCTCTTTCATCAGTTATATAGCAAGTAACTGCATGCTTTTCATGGTCAGTAAACATGATTATGTCATACATGAGGGTAGCCTCAATCTCTCAATATTGGCCACCATTAATTTGATATTTGAGTGATAAAATAAAGAAGTGAACTATACCTGACAAGTATTTTAAGTTTATGATAATTTTCCCATCCTTTGTGCCTGTCTGTCAAGCAGCAGAAGGAAGCATTTGCCAATGTACTGTTAGCTGATATTTTCTACTCTGCAAGCTACCAGTACAAACTTTGTACAGTTGGCTAAACAGTGGTAAGTAGACCAAATGTACTTTTTTTATCCAACCAACATAGACCTACTTAGTGAAGTTAGCCAACATCCCCTTTTCAACTTTGTTTAAGTGTTTGAAAGTTAGAGGAATAAAAATGCTAACCTCCCATTACTTATTGTAATGGGGAGAGGTTAGCATGTCTTGGGGGGGATGATATTTGTGCGTCTAACTTTTTCACGATTCATTCAGGACTATCCGTAAAAATGGTAGCATGTTTAGAAACATACAATACATTATTTTCCATTAATTTCTATTAGGCACAAAATTATCTGAAACCACCAAAACAAACAGCAAAAGCATTCAGCAACTGTGTAGAGTCACAAGTTTGATGTAAACATTGCGTGCTAGGAATATGGGACCAAATACTAAACTGTTGACTACTTCAATACACATACAGTACCAGTCAAAAGTTTGAACACCTACTCATTCCATGGTTTTTCTTTATTTTTATATTATAGAATAATAGTGAATACATAAACTATGAAATAACACATATGGGATCATGTAGTAACCAAAAAAAGTGTTAAGTCAAAATACACTACTCAAAAAAATAAAGGGAACACTAAAATAACACATCCTAGATCTGAATGAATGAAATAATCTTATTAAATATTTGTTTATTTACATAGTTGAATGTGCTGACAACAACAACAACAAAAAATCACAAAAATAATCAATGGAAATCCAATTTATCAACCCATGGAGGTCTGGATTTGGAGTCACACTCAAAATTAAAGTGGAAAACCACACTACAGGCTGATCCAACTTTGATGTAATGTCCTTAAAACAAGTAAAAATGAGGCTCAGTAGTGTGTGTGGCCTCCACGTGCCTGTATGACCTCCCTACAATGCCTGGGCATGCTCCTGATGAGGTGGCGGATGGTCTCCTGAGGGATCTCCTCCCAGACTTGGACTAAAGCATCCGCCAACTCCTGGACAGTCTGTGGTGCAAATTCCTCATTGTACACTCCTGGACAGTCTGTGGCGTTGGTGGATGGAGCGAGACATGATGTCCCAGATGTGCTCAATTGGATTCAGGTCTGGGGAACAGGCGGGCCAGTCCATAGCATCAATGCCTTCCTCTTGCAGGAACTGCTGACACACTCCAGCCACATGAGGTCTAGCATTGTCTTGCATTAGGAGGAACCCAGGGCCAACCGCACCAGCATATGGTCTCACAAGGGGTCTGAGGATCTCATCTCGGTACCTAATGGCAGTCAGGCTACCTCTGGCGAGCACATGGAGGGCTGTGCGGCCCCCCAAAGAAATGCCACCCCACACCATGACTGACCCACCGCCAAACCGATCATGCTGGAGGATGTTGCAGGCAGCAGAACGTTCTCCACGGCGTCTCCAAACTCTGTCACGTCTGTCACATGTGCTCAGTGTGAACCTGCTTTCATCTGTGAAGAGCACAGGGCGCCAGTGGCGAATTTGCCAATCTTGGTGTCCTCTGGCAAATGCCAAACGTCCTGCACGGTGTTGGGCTGTAAGCACAACCCCCACCTGTGGATGTCGGCCCTCATACCACCCTCATGGAGTCTGTTTCTGACCGTTTGAGCAGACACATGCACATTTGTGGCCTGCTGGAGGTCATTTTGCAGGGCTCTGGCAGTGCTCCTCCTGCTCCTCCTTGCACAAAGGCGGAGGTAGCGGTCCTGCTGCTGGGTTGTTGCCCTCCTACGGCCTCCTCCACGTCTCCTGATGTACTGGCCTGTCTCCTGGTAGCGCCTCCATGCTCTGGACACTACGCTGACAGACACAGCAAACCTTCTTGCCACAGCTCGCATTGATGTGCCATCCTGGATGAGCTGCACTACCTGAGCCACTTGTGTGGGTTTTAGACTCCGTCTCATGCTACCACTAGAGTGAAAGCACCGCCAGCATTCAAAAGTGACCAAAACATCAGCCAGGAAGCATAGGAACTGAGAAGTGGTCTGTGGTCACCACCTGCAGAACTACTCCTTTATTTTATTGGGGGTGTCTTGCTAATTGCCTATAATTTCCACCTGTTGTCTATTCCATTTGCACAACAGCATGTGAAATGTATTGTCAATCAGTGTTGCTTCCTAAGTGGACAGTTTGATTTCACAGAAGTGTGATTGACTTAGAGTTACATTGTGTTGTTTAAGTGTTCCCTTTATTTTTTATATGAGATTCTTCAAAGTAGCCACCCTTTGCCTTGATGACCACTCGGGGAGCTCCCGACGAGTGGCACAGCGGTCTAAGGCACTGCATCGCCGTGCTAGAAGCGTCACTATAGACCCTGGTTCGATTCCAGGCTATATCCCAACCACAATTGGCCCAACGTCATCCGGGTTAGGGTTTGGCCGAGTTAGGCCATCATTGTAAATAAGAATTTGTTCATAACTGACTTGCCTAGTTAAATAAAAGGTTAAATAAACAGGTGTGCCTTGTTAAAAGTTAATTTGTGGAATTTCTTTCCTTCTTAATGCGCTTGAGCCAATCAGTTGTGTTGTGACAAGGTAAGGTTGGTAGCCCTATTTGGTAAAAGACCAAGTCCATTATATGGCAAGTACAGCTCAAATAAGCAAAGAAACGACAGTCCATCATTACTTTAAGACATGAAGGTCAGTCTCAAAAACCATCAAGCACTGATGAAGAAACTGGCTCATGAGGACCGCCACTGGAAAGGAAGACCCAGAGTAACCTCTGCTGCAGAGGATAAGTTCATTAGAGTTATCAGTCTCATAAATTCCAGGCCAAATAAACACTTCAGAGTTCAAGTAAAAGACACATCTCAATCAACTGTTCAGAGGAGACAGCGTGAATCAGGCCTTCACGGTCGCATCGCTGCAAAGAAACCACTACTAAAGGACACCAATGAGAAGAGACTTGCTTGGGCCAAGAAACACAAGCAATAAACATTAGACCGGTGGAAATCTGTCCTTTGGGCTGATGAGTCCAAATTTGAGATTTTTGGTTCCAACTGCCTTGTCTTTGTGAGATACAGAGTAGGTGAACGGATGATCTCTGCATGTGTAGTTCCCACCGTGAAGCATGGAGGAGTAGTGATGGTGCTTTGCTCGTGACACTGTCTGATTTATTTAGAAATAAAGCGATACGCCATCCCATCTGGTGTGCGCTTAGTGGGACCATCATTTGTTTTTCAACAGGTAAATGACCGAACACACCCCCAGGCCGTGTAAGGGCTATTTGACCAAGATGGAGAGTGGCGAGGTGCTGAATCAGATGACCTGGCCCCCACAATCACCTGACCTGAACCCAATTGAGTTTGTTTGGGATGAGTTGGACTGCAGAGTGAAAGGAAAAACAGCCAACAAGTGCTCAGCATATGTGGGAACTCCTTCAAGACTGTTGGAAAAGCATTCCAGGTGAAGCCAGGTGAGAGAACACCGAGTGTGCAAAGCTGTCAAGGCAAAGGATGACTACTTTGAAGAATCTCAAATATATATATATATTTTGATTTATTTAACACTTTTTTGGTTACTACATGATTCCATGTGTTATTTCATAGTTTTGATGTCTTCACTATTATTCTACAATGCAGAAAATAGTAAAAATAAAGAAAAACCCAAACTTTTGACTGGTACTGTAAGTGAATGTGGCAATACTTTTGGTCCCCTAAAATGGTGGGGTGGGGTACAAACAGTGCTGTAATTTCTGAACAGTTCACCCGAAAATACTCTCAAATGTAAGCAGACAGTGTGCACTTTAACCTCAGTCGTATCAAATCCAAAGTGCTGGAATAAAAAGAACTAAAACAAAAGAAATGTGTCACTGTCCCAATACTTTGAGCTCACTGTATATGGCTAGTTAACAAGCTAACTTTCAGGGGATAAACTAGATGGCTATATCCAAATAGTTTAATTTGCTTGCCATCTATTATAGTGGTGATTACAGTAGTGTGACTGACAACTTTACCAGGACGAGGACTTGCCAATGTCAAGCTCTTTCCAAAAGCCTAAATCTCTGATGAAGCAAGCTAAATGACACGTCTGCTTAGCTAGCCAGCTACATGCCAAATGGATAGGCTACCCTGAAGTACATGATCAATTGATGTTTACGGAAAGCATGCAGTAAAACTACCAGAGCTAAATGTGGAATAATCTGAACTGTGTAGTTCTGACTATGCTCTTCAAGGAGGTGATGATATTAAAACCTTGTCTTGCTAATTGCCTATAATTTCCACCTGTTGTCTATTCCATTTGCACAACAGCATGTGAAATGTATTGTCAATCAGTGTTGCTTCCTAAGTGGACAGTTTGATTTCACAGAAGTGTGATTGACTTGGAGTTACATTGTGTTGTTTAAGTGTTCCCTTTATTTTTTTGAGCAGTGTAGTTATATTGACTACGTCCGTCCGAGCTCGCTCATTAATGTCTTAATCGAAATTACAGATTGCCTCTTATCCGCTTGTCGTCCCCTTATGTCATAGTTTATATGCCTTGTAAATGAAGTTGAATGAACTGTTTCGCTGCCAGACAAGGCTCCACTGATAGCCAGTTGTATCAGTGGTAAGATGTTGGGACTGCTGTTGGGACAGCTTTATGTAGGCACTAACAGTTTGTGGGCACCGTTAGTGCAATTCATGTATTTGTTTAGTGTAGTGGCTTTGATGGCATGCATCCCACTTGTTTCTGCCCCACCAAGATTTACATGCTAAAATCGCCACTGCATATTGTGCACTGCTATCGTGCGTGCACCAACGACTGAGGGGGGGAAAAAAACGGTGTTTTTGTTGTTGTAATATTGCAAACAGACGGGGAAGTTTCACCATTAAGGAGTCCAGCTTTAAGAGTCCATTTGTAACAATTAATAAATGTTGTGAACATGCTGTCATTTCTCAACCCCCACATCAGCTGTGTTACACGAACACTGTTTCGCCCAAAACACTGGTGTGTGTGTGTTTTGTGCTGCTTGGCATGTCAGATATTTTACAAGCTGATTTTCCCAGTTGCAGCTGACCACAAGGTTTCAAGACAACGCCAAAAAAACAGCAGAAAATAGCCATATAAGACCATACTACTGCCGTCCTATCTTTTCTAATACCGCCTCTCACTCTTCCCGTCTCTCTCTCTCTGATGTGAACTGTGCAGTATTAAATCTGTAAAAGCACACATTCCTGTTTCTGCTTTTTCTGACCTACTGCTGAAAGAGAGACTGGCTTATATTACACACAGACACACAGGGCCCAGGTTGAGTGTGTGTGTGATTCTTACCTTGGCGAAGAACACTGAGAGATGAGTCTCACTGCCAAGGATCCATATAGGGAACTTAGGAGACTTCAGGAACGCACCCACCTGAAACACGCATACATACCAAAACTAGAGCAAAGCAGTTCTGATTCATATTCCAGACTGACTTAACTGTCTGGTCCCAGACCAAGTTAGCCTTTATTCTGTAAAACTTTCTGATGCCATTTCAACTAACAGAAGGAATGATCAGGGAATACAATCTGATGTTGTAATAGAATATGTACAGTAATAGAGAAGACTGTCATATTGTTGCTAATACAATGGTTGTTCAATGAGCAGGTTTATAGCATGAACATACCAATGTACCCAGACTTACTCAGCTATTCTAGTAATCTACTGTAGTTCCTAATATACTATAGTCAGTCACAGACAAGAAGTGGCAGTATGTGTGAGAGACGGAGTGTGTATGACAACGTGTTTATTTGTGGTGCTGATTCTCTCACAGAATGTTTGAATCTCTCCCCCCGCAATCATTCGTGACTGGTGAACAAGAACAAACTCACCACTATGCTTTGGACATAACAAGCCTGAAGGAATGTTGTCTGTGTGTGTTTTCGTACCTTGCAGTAGCGTAGTGACTCCATGAGAGTGAGGAAGCCCACTGATGCCTGGTTGTGGATTCCATGGAGCTCTGAGGGAGGGAGGGAGGGAAAGAGAGAGGAAACGAGAGAAAGAGGCCTAGCTTAGACCAACAAAAAAAAACTCTTAAATGAAACAGCTTCTTTGGTCTTTCTGCGTGTATGTTGACCCAGTGAAAGTGTGACTGATCACTGCCATCTAGTGTTCAGCTGTGAGATCACAGTCACCAGGAAACTGGACAACGTCTTCGAAACACCTTTAGTAAACTGAGCAATAAATAGTCGCCTAACGCTCATTGAAGAAAAGTTTCAAATTAAATCACGCTGACAGAAAATGAGGCTTATTGCACAACACCTTTCACTAAGATAATGTAATCCGCTGTGTGTGTGTGTATCCCGTTTGGGAGAGCATGGCGCTTGCAATGCCAGGGTTGTGGGTTCGATTCCCACAAGGGACCAGTATGAAAATAAAGTATAAAAATGTATGCACTCAATACTGTAAATCGCTCTGGATTAGATCGTCTGCTAAATGACCAAAAAAGTCTTAAAAAATGTGTACTTACTCATGCCAGAGCACTCCCTGTCTCCGTCCCACACATTAGAGACAGCATGGCCCGTCACTAACAGGTTAACCAGACTCTGACTGCAGAGAGAAAGAAAAGTAATGGCTTAAGCTTTTTAGAACATCACTTCGCTCAAGTCGTCAAAAGAAAGTGAGGGATCAGGGGTCATACCTGCCGTGGCCATAGACTGGATCTACGAGAGGCTCTGTAGTATCTTCAATCTCATTCCTGATGTTAACTATCCCCTGTAGAGATAGAAAGAGAAAAGTGGTTACATGCATGCACACAGAGTGCAGAGGAACACGCATGCATACAAACACACGCAGAGCCTTACCTTGGTGAGGATGACAGAGTAGAGGAAGAGCAGGACTCCACAGCGCCCTTTCCAGGTTTCGTAGAGAGACACCACTTCCTCTCTAAGCTCTGATAATGACTTCACAATACGCTTCCTGTAGAGATTAGAGGTCAAAGGTCAGGGGCTAGAAGTCAGTGAGAGCACCTCTAATGACATTGCACTCATTTGGGGGGGGGGGGGGGGGGGGGGGGGGGGGGGGGGAATTCAGGTTAATCTAGGTATAATAACCATACAACTACTGAACAGTTACTGAAACGTTAATGTATAGCAGTCATTTACCGTCACACTGCTATGACTGTGCAGTAGTTCATGCTGACAGTGCAGTAGTTCATGCTGACAGTGTTGTATTATTACGCAATGGGCCAGATGGCAATCTGATGCTCCTCTAGGCAGAAAATCAAAGATTGTGTGTGTGTGTGTGTCTCCTTAAGGAATCAGTGAGGAGTGTGTGTGCCGAGTCAGCAGGTTGTAAATCATTATCGAGAAACTCCAGTCACACACACAGGCTTAGCCAATCCCAGACAGACGGAGACACACACACTAGCGTTCCTGATTTTCCTGCAATGCAGTGTTCCTTTCATCTCCATGGAAGTCATGGCCAATAGAGAGACGAGTCACAGTCAGTAGAGTTACTTACTGGAGGATGCTGTGAAACCGCTCAAAGCCAAGATCCTCATCAGCCAAAGCCGCTACACACAATAGACACACAGAGATGCAAACACATACACGTTCTAGTGAAACAACTTAGGTAACGTTGACAGAACACAACACGTCATTATTCTAGATTAACAGTGACTGCAATACTACTCACTATGTGGTCTACCCACTATCATATGCGATGATTAATACCATCTCACTACAGCAATGCAGTTATTTATATTACATGGGTATTAGTGGATTGATGAGTAGTGGGACTCACTGGGTTGCTGGTCTTGCGGGGTCTGGCTGGTCTCTGGACCCCCTGTGAGGGGTGTATGAGTGGTAGTGTGGGGGCACCGTCCTTTGGCCCAGGTCACCAGGGAGTAGAAGGTAGTGGAGGAAGTAGAGCAGGCTTGTTCCAGGATCTCAGCCAGAGTAGAACACAGGGCCGCTTTCTGCTCCTCCTCTACAAGGAACACATACAATCAGAATAATTAATTGCCATGGTGCTGTCTGAAGATATAGGCTACGATTACATATAAATATATAAACTCAAGGACGTTTCTTTTTTTTGCTTTTTCAGGACCCTGTCTTTCAAAGATAATTCATAAAAATCCAAATAACTTCACAGATCTTCATTGTAAAGAGTTTAAACACGGTTTCCCATGCTTGTTCAATGAACCATAAACAATGAATGAACATGCACCTGTGGAACGGTCGTTAAGACACTTACAGCTTACAGACGGTAGGCAATTAAGGACACAGTTATGAACACTTAGGATACTAAAGAGGCCTTTCTACTGACTCTGAAAATCACCAAAAGAAAGATGCCCAGGGTCCCTGCTCATCTGCGTGAACGTGCCTCAGGCATGCTGCAAGGAGGCATGAGGACCGCAGATGTGGCCAGGGGAATAAATTGAAATGTCTGTACTGTGAGACGCCTAAGACAGGAGGGACAGCTGATCATCCTCGCAGTGGCAGACCATGTGTAACAACACCTGCACAGGATCGGTACATCCAAACATCACACCTGCAGGACAGGTACAGGATGGCAACAACAACTGCCCGAGTTACACCAGGAACGCACAATCCCTCCATCAGTGCTCAGACTGTCCGCAATAGGTTGAGAAAGGCTGGACTGAGGGTTTGTAGGCCTGTTGTAAGGCAGGTCCTCACCAGACATCACCGGCAACAACGTTGCCTATGGGCACACACCCACCATCGCTGGACAAGACAGGACTGGCAAAAAGTGCGCTTCACTGACGAGTTGCTGCTTTGTCTCACCAGGGGTGATGGTCGGATTCGCGTTTATCGTCGAAGGAATGAGCGTTACACCGAGGCCTGTACTCTGGAGCGGGATCGATTTGGAGGTGGAGGGTCCATCATGGTCTGGGGCGGTTTGTCACAGCATCATCAGACTGAGCTTGTTGTCATTTCAGGCAATCTCAATGCTGTGCGTTACAGGGAAGACATCCTCCTCCCTCATGTGGTACCCTTCCTGCAGGCTCATCCTGACATGACCCTCCAGCATGACAATGCCACCAGCCATACTGCTCGTTCTGTGAGTGATTTCCTGCAAGACAAGAATGTCAGTGTTTTGCCATGGCCAGCGAAGAGCCCGGATCTCAATCCCATTGAGCACGTCCGGGACCTGTTGGATCGGAGGGTGAGGTCTAGGGCCATTCCCCCCCAGAAATGTCCGGGAACATGCAGGCGCCTCGGTGGAAGAGTGGGGTAACATCTCACAGCAAGAACTGTTAAAACTGGTGCAGTCCATGAGGAGATGCACTGCAGTACTTAATGCAGCTGGTGGCCACACCAGATACTGACTTGCTTTTGACCCCCCCTTTGTTCAGGGACACATTATTATTATTATTCCATTTCAGTTAGCCACATGTCTGTGGAACTTGTTCAATTTATGTCTCAGTTGGTGAATCTTATGTTCATACAAATATTTACACATGTTAAGTTTGCTGAAAATAAACGCAGTTGACAGTGAGAGGACATTTATTTTTTTGCTGAGTTTATATATAAACCCAGTTATGATGCGTCTCCATTTGGAGCGCTCTCTGTTTAATGGGTCAGAAGTTAGGGTTACCTCCAGTTACAACTTTTTCAGTTAAACAGGGTCAGGGCTAGGTTTCCCAAACTCAGTCCTTGGTACCCCAAGGGGTGCATGTTCTGTTTTTTTTCCCGAACACTACACAGCCGATTCAAATAATCAACTAATCATCAAGCTTTAATCATTTGAATCAGCTGTGTAGTGTCAGACCAAAAAACAAAATGTACACCCCTTAGGGTCCCGAGGACTGAGTTCGGGAAACGCTGGGTTAGGGATAGAGGTCAGGGTTACCTGTGATGTGTCTCCAGTTAGAACTCTCTCTGTTAAACAAGATGTTCTTCAGAAGGAAGGCCTGCAGGAAACACACAATCAGGAAATATTCTACAAGCTGTAACCCATTTCTATAAGATCAAAAACGCAACCTGCCATCCTCATCAACCCTATCCACTGTCTAAGAACAGATGTTTACAAAAACACTCTGAAAGCACCATATAGTACTATCATAAACAGTAGTAGAGAAGGCTTCTCAGCTGAGTGCCAGTCAGGTGACTTCCGGAAAGTACTATCTAAGATGTGTGCCTGTCCTGATATCATCATTCTGGTAACAGACACCAACACCCTCTACCTGCTCATAGGCTGGGCCACCTAACTCATGTTTGTGTGTAAGGTTATGCACTGTCTGGTCTGGGACTGGTCCATACCTGTACAGGAGCAATGACAGCACAGGGTCCTCCTTCAAACTGCTCCAGTGCTGTGTGTTCTGTCTCACTGAAGACCAACCCTGAAACACAGCAATCACATCAGAGCCACTTATTTTGCCCCACCACTACCTGCTTCAACACTGACAATGTCTTGGATTGTGTTCAGGTTAGAGGGGGGTGCGCCAGAATGGCGCGAAGCATAGGTGAGAGGTAGCTTACCTTGGGTCCATCTCCTGAAGAGTGAAGCAGACACCCCGTTGCTGCCTGGTCTTTTCCAAACTAGGTCCACAACCTCTTTATTTAACTCCCCCATCCCTCTATAACACTGGTCCAACAGCCCTGGCAAACGGTTAGCTGGCTAGCTAACTACAATCAAATACAGAGCTGTCACTGCGCACACAGCCACGGTCCCGTTCGGGTTGGAGTAGGATAGCTAACCTTAGCTAGCGTTGTGGTTTACTCTTCGACTTTCCAGGAACTGGTGCCTTGCTTCCCTCTGCAAACGGGGCCGGTGGCATCGGCCACAACGAAGTTCCGTGACAGGTCAATCTCCCCGGTCTGACGAGCGGACAGGCAGGGATAGCTAACTAACGTTGATGCGCCTACCTAGCTAATGTTAAGTGGGCGCGTCTGCCCGGCTATCTTTGCGTGGGCCGACTTCTCCAGCAAAGCAGCGGGCGTAAACTAGTTAGCTGCCTGGTCAGCTGTCCAGATTGATAACAATAAGTTAGGGAGCGAGACTGTTAGCTAACTGCTCAATTCCCCTTGGTCCAAGTCGTAACGTTACCTTGCTACTAGTAGCCTGCTAACGTTAACTCGATAGTAACAATTTGCTACGTTAGCTAGCTAACGTTAAATGCATCACGTTTTGATGTTCCAAAGAGCGCTGGGGCGGTGGGAGTTTAAATTCAGGTCTGAATGCCGGTAACTTTCGCTTAGTCAATTGTTAGGAGGCAAACGCCTGTAATGGATATCGAAAGTAGTAAAATCTGGAAAAAAGATATGCTTGTTGCCGGTATCAAAGACTAGCTAGCAGTATGTCATTCGTGTATTTACAACAGCTGTTTGGAAATGTGTATTGAGTGACGAAAACGCTCGTAGCTGTGGATTGGTCCAAATCCAGAATGTTCTTGAGGTGTGGGCTCCAACTTGGTAGCCCATTGGTGAGTTCAGACTGTCAATTATCTACGTCATATCTTTCCCGCCTATTTTCTGTCTACGTTACCTCCGTGACGTTTGGTTCAATACTTTATCAATGGCATTTGATGAAAGACTCAACTAATTCAGGTTGTATATAATAAATGAGGCACAAGGAAACGTAACATCAAATATTTTGATCAAAGACTCAACTAATTAAGGTTGTATATAACAAATGAGACGCAACATCAAATCGATTGCCTTTGGCATTCTCAAACAGCGACTTCTTACTGTCATTCATTGGGACTGGAACTGTTTGTCCACTATCATGCTCCGTAGCTGCTGGGTTAACAGTACTGAGCATGAGCACTTACACCCTACGCGTGGACTCATTTATCTCCATATTATTTTTTTTTACAGTGATTCTAACATAAATGATAGAAGTTGATTACAAATCGTTCTTGTTGTAATGGGAGGCCAACCCAAGGGCAAAAAGAAGAGCAAAGCCAAGAGGAAAGAGCCGTACTCTAACGGAGGTATGTGACGTGTCTAACGCGTTAGCTAGATCGCTATAAAGGACAACTAGTGTTGTCCCTGTGTGATAGCTACAGTGCCTTCAGAAAGTATTCATACCGGTTGATATATTTCATATTTTGTTGTCTTACAGCCGGAATTCAAAATGGATAAAATATTTTATTTTTCCTTACCCATCTAAACACAATACCAAATCAAATGTATTTAAAGCCCATTTTACATCAGCAGATGTCTCTAAGTGCTTATACTAAAACCCCAAACAGCAAACAATGCAGATGTAGAAGCACGGTGGCTAGGAAAAACTCCCTAGAAAGGCAGGAACCTAGGAAGAAACCTGAGAGAGGAACCAGGCTCTGAGGGGTGGCCAGTCCTCTTCTGGCTGTGCCGGGTGGAGATTATTAGAGTACTTGGCCAGGTCAAATAATAATCACAGTGGTTGTAGACCACAGGTCAGTACCTCAGGAATAAATGTCAGTTGGCTTTTCGTAGCCGAACATTCAGAGGTTGAGACAGCAGGTGTGGTAGAGAGAGTCGAAAACAGCAGGTCCGGGACAAGGTAGAGTAGCACGTCCGGTGAACAGGTCAGGGCTCCATAGCCACAGGCAGAACAGTTGAAACTGGAGCAGCAGCACGACCATGTGGACTGGGGACAGCCAGGAGTCATCAGGCCAGGTAGTCCTGAGGCATGGTCCTAAGGCTCGGGTACTCTGGAGGGGAGGGAGAGAGAGCGAGAATTAGAGGGAGCATACTTAAATTCACACAGGACACCAGATAAGACAGGAGAATTACACCAGATATAACAGACTGACCCTAGCCCCCAGCACATAGACTATTGCAGCATAGATCCTGGAGGCTGAGACAGCGGGGGGGTCAGGGGACACTGTGGCCCCTTCCGACGATACCACCGGACAAGGCCAACCAGGCAGGATATAACTCCACCGACTTTGCCAAAGCACAGCCCCCACACCACTAGAGGGATGTCAACAGACCAACTTACTACCCAGAGATACCCCATATTGACAAAGTGAAAACATTTGTCAGTGATTACAGCTGTGAGTCTTTCTGGGTAAGTCTAAGTGCTTTCCACACCTGGATTGTGCAACATTTGCCCATTATTCTTTAAAAAAATATTAATGTTCTGCCGAAATGGTTGTTCATCTTTGCTAGACAACCATTTGCAGGTCTTGCCATAGATTTTCATGTAGATTTAAGTCAAAACTGTAACTTGGCCACTGTCTTCTTGGTAAGCAACCCCAGTGTAGATTTGTCCTTATGTTTTGGGTTATTGTCCTGCTGAAAGGGGAATTCATCTCCCGGTGTCTGGTGGATAGCATTCTGAACCAGGTTTTCCCCTAGGACTTTGCCTGTGCTTAGCTCCTTTGTTTCTTTTTTATCCTGAAAAACTCCCCAGTCCTTAACAACTACAAGCATACCCATAACATGATGCAGCCACCACTATTAAACCAAGTAAAACCGTTTTAAAGCCTCCATTGGCCTCAAGCGGTTTCCTTCCTCTACAGCAACTGAGTTAGGAAGGACGCCTGTATCGTTGTAGTGACTGGGTGTATCGATACACCATCCAAAGTGTAATTAATAACTTCACCATGCTCAAAGGGATATTCAATGTCTGCTTTTTGTTTTACCTTTCTTTGTGAGGCATTGGAAAACCTCCCTAGTCTTTGTGGTTGAATCTGTGTTTGATTTTCACTGCTCGACTAAATGACCTTACAGATAATTGTAGGTGTGGGGCACAGGGATGAGGTAGTCATTCAAAAATCATTTTAAACACTATTATTGGTCACAGAGTGAATCCATGCAACTATTTATGTGACTTGTTAAGGACATTTTTACTCCTGAACTTTAGGCCTGTCATAACAAAGGGGTTGAATACTTATTGACTCAAGACTTTTCAGATTTTCATTTTATATTTTGAAAAATATCATTCCACTTTGACATTATGGGGGTATTGTGTGTAGGCCAATGACCAAAAAATTGCAATTTAATCAATTTTCTATTCCGGCTGTAACACAACAAAATGTGGAAAAAGTCGAGGGGTGTGAATACTTTCTGAAGGCACTGTAGCTCTCTAGTCCGCTCTGGAAAGAACAACCTACCTAGCGATCTAACTTGCTAGCTAGCTACAGTAACTGTAGCCAGACTTATGTAGGCTATTGTTGACAATAGGGACTGTGTTGCAACAGGCTCTGGACTGGCAGGTCTGTCACCTCAAGACGGAATGAAGCTGAAGATGCAGGAGAAAGCTAAGAAAAAAACGGCTGAGAAATATACTGTAGAACAACTATTGGAGAAGGTAGAACACAGACACACAAACACTCCAGACATACTCTCTCTTTATCCTGTTTCAGATGGAGTAAGGAGTGTGCGGAAAGTTTGGAGTTTGCCACACACGCTTCCCACTAACATCTGTCCTGTGTTGTGTTTCAGACTGAGGAGTGTATGGACAGTTTGGAGTTTGAGATGGCGGGGAGGTTCTGTCAGCGAGCACTAGAGGTGGAGCCTGACAACCTCCTTACCCTGGACCTGCTAGGACACATCCACTCTGAACTGGGAGACACACAGAGGGCCAAGGAAATATCCTTCACTGTGTGCGTGCACATGCGTGTGTGTTCCTTAACCCCAGCTCTAAGTGTTTCTGCGTGCGGTGCAGTTGAGTCCTAATGAAGGTCATAGTAAATACATGTCTCTAGGGTAGATACACACTGGCCAGGAGGCTGTGCAATACTACACCAAAGGAATACAGATACTACTGTGTATGCTGGAGAAACACGCACAAGCCACAGTGAGTGTGTACACACACACACACACACACACACACACATATTATGGATCTTGTTGAATGCATGTCTAACACAGAGCACTAGGAGGAGCTGTTGCTTCAGTCTGAACACTTCTACTGACTGTCACAAACTGACTGTATCATAAACTGACAGTCACAAACTGGCAGCCACAGATGCTGACAACTTCTACCTCAACCATTCCCCTGTCACCCCAGGCAGGAGCTGAGGCAGGAGCCTCCCCACTCCAGGACTCGGGGTCAGAGATCCTGACAGCCAGAGACGTGTGTGTGGCCTACTGTTCTGTGGCAGAGATCTACTTCACTGACCTCAGGTAACACAAAAATCATATATACATTTTTGTTACCTGAAAGGCCTGTTGTGTATTGAATTCACAGATTTGTGTGTGTGCGTTTTTGTGTAGTATGGAGGACAGGGCAGGAGATCAGTGTCGAGAGGCCATAGAGAGAGTGTTGACCTATCACCCTGACAACCCAGAGGCTCTACAGCTGATGGCCAGCTACCTGTTCAATACAGAGAAGAACCAGGTCAGTATACACACACACACACTGTATGACTATAAATCAGAGGCCGGTACGTCTCCCGCTAAGTTATCATCTTGTTAAAGCAGTGATCAGAGTTAATTAATGTGAGAAAATGTAATCATATGCCATTAATCTGCTGAGCTAGACATACACACATTAATCAGCTTATGACAGATATTAATGCAGAATTAGTTATGAAGCAGATACATTTGGGCACAGGGATCACATCTGACAAAGAGGAGGAGGAAAGATGGGGAGAGAGCGAGCAAAAGAAAGTGATAAGGGGAGAGAGAAAAATGGTCTATAACTGAACAATCAGAGCATTTGCCATACAATTTTACGATAATCTGCTAGTCCTAGCACTGCAATGAGACAGGCCTCCAATTCTTTGGCAAGCCTTAATCTTTAGGGAGCAACAATAATAGCTAGCTAGGGACTTACTCCTAAATGACTAACATTTCAAAGAGGGGACGAGTTTTGGAATACTGCAGGTGTTCTCAAGGTTACTTTTGATATCTCCTCCAGCCACCAGATGGCACTGTGGGTCTAACCAGATGGAGTTGATTTGACAGTTCAGGGGAGCAGATGTCTGATTTTGTGTGTGTGTGTGTGTGTGTGTGTGTGTGTGTGTAGGAGGAGGAGAGGGAGTACCTGAGGAGGAGTGTGGATGCGTGGCTACCTGCCCTGAAACAGAGTGACGCTCCACCCAGCAGAGAGGACATAGAGGAGGAACACACACAGGTGAGAGACACACACACACTCACTCACAGAATCTCTAACTGGTGTTGTTCCCCTTCCAGAGTGACATCCCACCGTATGAATCCCGCATCACCACGGCCAAACTCCTCATAGAGGCAGAAGAGTACGAGGTAGGAGTATGTGTGTGTAGGATGAGCTTTCTCTGTGAAAAGGCCAGTGCTCTGTATTCTTTATCTTTGCCAGAGATCATCTTCAATAATAGAGGAGTGGTCTTTACCCAGAGAGCGAGGTAAACGGAGGGAGGAACGGAGATGAGAGGATAGAGGGCTTTAGAAATGATCTGGAGGGAGAGGGGTGGAAAGGTGTGTGTGTGTGTCTGACACATTGTTTGTCTTCATCATCCTGCATGTGTCAGCAAGCCACACACACACACTACAGGCTCAGTGCATCTATTGAAGAATCAGATACAATTGAGGAGATGAGGATGAAGATGGCTGTGAGCTTAGAAACATTCACCACGATAACAACAATATGGAAGCAGCAGATGACTGGAGATGCAGGACAAGATAACTCAGAGCTAGAATAACAGACTATTTTAGTCTTCTATTGTTAAAAAAAAGTTTCAACACAGCAGTGGTAAAACCCAGAGGCAAGTCATTAACATCGCAGTTTTCAAACAACAACAACACACATCAGAATCGAATAGGGAATCCGTTGTTAAACAACGGACAAGAAGCATTTGACCCAAGTAGAGCAGAGAGGGAACAAGGGAGAGGAAGACCGTGGTTACAACCAGGGTCAAATATAATTGGCTACGAATACGGATTTCTCACCCCTGTCCCATCCCTCTGTAAACTTCTTTCTCGTAACTATGTTCTGCACGTGTTATTTTACACATTCAAGTTTTTCTATTTACTCTATGCTTTACTCACCCTTTTCTGAACCCTCAACCAATTTGATATTTCTGAACAGCTGAAATAAAAACTCAGTTGTGATTTGAACGAACATTCCAAAAATACACTATATATACAAAGGTATGTGGACCTCAAATTAGTGGATTCGGCTTTTTCAGCCACACACGTTGCTGACAGGTGTATAAAATCGAACACACATCCATGCAATCTCCATAGACAAACATTGGCAGTACAATGGCCTTACTGAAGAGCTCAGTGACACGTGGCACCGTCATAGGATGCTACCTTTCCAACAAGTTCATAAAATGTCTGCCCTGCTAGAGCTGCCCTGGTCAACTGTAAGTCAATCAATCAAACAAATGTATTTATAAAGCCCTTCTTACATCAGCTGATGTCACAAAGTGCTGTACAGAAACCCAGCCTAAAACCCCAAACAGCAAGCAATGCAGGTGTAGAAGCACGTAAGTGCTGTTATTGTGAAGTAGAACGAACAACAACTGCTCAGCCGCAAAGTGGTAGGCCACACAAGCTCAAAGAACGGGACCATCGAGTGCTGAAGTGCATAGTGCATAAAAATTGCCTGTCCTCGGTTGCAACACTCACTACCGAGTTCCAAACCGCCTCTGGAAGCAACGTCAGCACAATAACTGTTCGTTGGGAGCTTCATGAAATGGGTTTCCATAAAGCTCGCTGCCATTCGGCTCTGGAGCAGTGGAAACGCGTTCTCTCACGCTCCACCATCTGGCAGTCCGTCTGACAAATCTGGGTTTGGCTGATGCCAAGAGAACGCTACCTGCCCGAATTCATAGTGCCAACTGTAAAGTTTGGAGGAGGAATAATGGTCTGGGGCTGTTTTTCATGGTTCGGGCTAGGCCCCTTAGTTCCATTGAAGGGAAATGTTAATGCTACAGCATACAATGACATTCTAGACGATTCTGTACTTCCAAATTTGTCTTCAGCACGACAGTGCCCCTGTGCAGAAAGCGAGGTCCATACAGAAATGGTTTGTCGAGATCGGTGTGAAAGAATTTGACTGGCCTGCACAGAGCCCTGACCTTGACTGGCCTGCACAGAGCCCGGACCTCAACCCCATCTAACACCATTGAGATGAATTGGAACTCAGACTGCGATCCAGGCCTAATCGCCAACATCAGTGCCCAACCTCAGTAATGCTCTTGTGGTTAAATGGAAGCAAGTCCCTGTAGCAATGTTCCAACATCTAGTGGTAAGCCTTCCCAGAAGAGTGGAGTTATCTGGAAATACCTCTGGTGGACATTCCTGCAGTCAGCATGACAATTGCAAGTTCTGTGGCATTGTGTTGCGTGACAAAACAGCACATTTTAGAGTGACCTTTTATTGTCCCCAGCACAAGGTGCACCTGTGTTATAATCATGCTGTTTAATCAGCTACTTGATATGCCACACCTGCCAGGTTGATGGATTATCTTGAGAAAGGAGAAAAGGCTCACAAGAAGGATGTAAACAAATTTGTGCACAAAATTTGAGAGAAATAAGCTTTTTGTGTTATTTCCATCACTACATGTTGCGCTGTTATTTTTGTTCAGTGTATATGAAGGCTAGGCCTGTTTGTTTTATTGTATATCACCATAGCACATGTTTATTGTATATCACCATTTGCATGTTTATGGCCCGCCTGTTAGCTTGCACGATTCTTGCCATTCTCGACCTCTCATCAATGAGCTGTTCGTACGTGAAAAGCCCAGGAGGCTGGCCGTTTCTGAGATCCTGGAACCGGTGCGCCTGGCGCTGACGATCAAACCACACTCAATCACTTACGTCACTCATTTTGCCCATTCTAACGTTCAATCGAACAGTATCTAAATGCCTCAATGCCTGTCTGCGTGCTTTATATAGCAAACCACAGCCACGTGACTCACTGTCTGTAGGAGTGAACCATTTTACAATTCTTTTGTGAACAGGGTGCACCTAATAATCTGTCCACTAAGTGTATTTCCACACTGAGGTTGGAATAATACCGTGAAAATTATCGTAATGCCCTTTTAGTGTAAGAGCTGTTTGAATAGGCCGCCTAAAACATCAGCCTGTTTTGGTGGGATGCAGTTTTGGCCTACCTGGTGACATCACCAGGAGGTAAATGAGTTAATAGACCAGTAAGAGTTCCAAACCTCACTGCCAATAACAGAGTTTTCAGTTTTCCCCTCCCCACTCAGACCAGTCCCAGACAGTCCTAGCTAAATTCTTGCTTGAAACTTTGCTATTTTCTAAGAAGCTATTTCAGTTTGTTTTCAATTAAAATGGTTAAAAATAATCACAGTAAGGTACTTAATTGTTACCCAGAAATGATTTGATATTGAGATTAAAAAAAATAAATTAAAATGCTACATTGGACCTTTTTAGGTAAATTCCAAGTGTCAAATTAATCACTTTGTTTTTCACTCATATGACAGGAGGTTACAAAGGTACGGGAGTCTGACTGAATAGACACTAATAAAGACACTACAAACACACACAAGCTTGCTCACGGCTACACATAGACACATAGAGTTATAAATGAGCTACTCCCAGGAGGGTGGTTTCTAACTGGTCCTGAAGCAAAGGGGACGACACGTTTCGTGTGTATATTTGTTGTTGCTGTTGAGTAATCTGCAGGCAACGTTGCTGAACAGCACCATTTTATGTGAGTGCAGCGCATGGATAGGGACAAGACAAATGACTACAATAGTCAGGAGAGCTGTCACACACACACACACACACACACACACACACACACACACACACACACACACACACACACACACACACACACACACACTGTTTCAGAGACAGAGATGCAGGAAAACCAAAGCAACTGTGAATGACAATCACTGTATTTCAACTAAGTGAATAATGCAGGAGGTACATCTATATAAAGACCATATAAACAGGTAAAGGTACTCAGCAGTTCACACAGGAATAATATTTTGTCCTTACAAGAGGTAGTGTCATGACAACCAATCTTAGAGTTGAGTTGTTGTTGTTGTCGTCATCATGGGTTGTTGTCAGGGGAATGTCTGTCTGTCGTGAGTTGATGTCTGTTTTCTAGTAAGCTGTTACTCAGTGGTTGGCTCCTTGGAGGTCTGGAACTAACACAGATAGTTCAGTGTTTAACTACATCGGCTAAATAGTTTATTGATCAACATCCGCTCTAATACAAAACATGTACTCTGTAGACCATCAGGAATGAGATGTTGATTTCCCTCTAATCAGAATGTGTTAATTAATCAAACTTAATAATATCCTCTTGGAATGCTCGTCCCGCATGCGGTATCAACATCCAGCAAAAAATCATATCGCCATATTCATAACAAAATGTAATAATTTTTTTCTTCTCAAATATAGGACTATTTTATATCGTTTTATAGATACACCTCTCCTGAATCGAACCACGTTGTCCGATTTCAAAAAGACTTTACAGCAAAAGCAAAACATTAGATTATGTTAGAGGAGTATATCGTAAAAGTAGCCACATAGCCATTTTCCGACCAACCACATGCATCACAAATAACCAAAAAACAGCTAAAAGCAGCACTAACCTTTGACAATCTTCATCAGATGACACTCCTAGGACATCATGTTACACAATACATGCATTCTGTTGTTCGATAAAGTTCATATTTATATATAAAAACGGCATTTTACATCGGCGCGTGACGTTGAGAAACTATTTTCCCTCAAATGCATCCGGTGAATCAGCACTACAATTTACTAAATTACTATTCGAAAACATTTTTAAAATTTAATATTGTCATTCAAAGAATTATAGATTAACATCTCGTGAAAGCATTGCCAGATTTAAAAATAACTTTACTGGGAAATCACACTTTGCAATAAAAGGGGATGCTATACTCAGAAAAATAGGCTAGGGATACAGGTCGGTGCCATCTTGGAACAATCAAATATCAAATCTAATCTTGTATACTATTGTAAATATTCCCTTACCTTTGATTATCTTCATCAGAAGGCACTTCCAGGAATCCCAGGTCCACAACAAATCTAGTTTTGTTCGAAAAAGTTAATAATTTATGTCCCAATAGCTTATTCTTGTTAGCGCATTCTGAAGGCTACTCCAAATGTACCGTCGTCCGCGGGACTTCTCATCACGAAAGTGCAAAAAAAATAATATTTAAGTTCGTTCAAACATGTCAAACGTTGTATAACATAAATCTTTAGGGCCTTTTTCAACCAGAGCTTCAATAATATTCAAGGGGGACGGTTGCATTGTCTTTCAAAACGTTTCGAAAGGGGAGGGTAGCCAGGGGTGCCCGCGTCATAATGGTAATGTGACCAAGATCAACAGCCTCTCTTTCGGTCAGTTTGTACTGTAGAAGACTCAAACCACTTTGTAAAGACTGGGGACATCTAGTGGAAGCCATAGGAAGTGCTCAATGAACCATAACTCACGGTGTGATTTATAGGCAAAGTGCTGAAGTTGAGTCCGCAAATCAGATTTCCACATCCTGTTAGAAACTGTCTCGGGGTTTTGACTGCCATATGAGTTCTGTTATACTCAGACACCATTCAAACAGTTTTAGAAACTTTCGGGTGTTTTCTATCCATATCTACTAATTATATGCATATCCTAGCTTCTGAGTTTGAGTAGGAGGCCGTTTAAAATGGGGACGTGTTTTTTTCAGAAATCGCTGTAGCGCCCCCTATCCTTGGCGTGCGTCAAGAGTTAATACCTCTCAGCAGGTAATCAGCGCCACAATTAATTAACACACACACGCACACACTTCGTCTCTCGCATACACAAGTGATGATAAAAAGTGCAAGAGGGAAGAAGAAAATGGGACAGGTAACTCTTTGAAGAGATGCGTGCGATCGTAGGAGGAGCAAGGTGAACTAGTCTGGAATCATCAGGACAGGAGGGCGTGGACTGGTGATCAGGTCCAGTGATAAGGACTATAACTATTGACCATGACCAGTTCTGTATTGGTTGTTGAGGTCAAGGAGTATTGGAAAGGAGCGATATTGACTGATTATTGATAGTAATCATGAGATTAGCTTCGTTGTGTATTGATGACTGTGTAAGCTGTCTTGTTGCTATTGACGACCGTGTCAACGGATCACTGGGTTCTGAGAGTCTAATCAGACTCGCTGATCACATCCGTTGATTAGGGCAGCAGAAAGAGCGAGATGTGTGTGTGACAGGAAACACCTCGCTCTCTCTGCCTCCACACACACAGCCACTCAGGCTAGGAGCAGGATGTGCTTGATGTATAATGAACAACAGAAATTATGGTTTGTGTGTGTTTTTTTTTTTAATGACAGCAGAAGATGTGTTGGAGGGTCTACTAGAGGAAGATGACGAGGTGGTGCAGGTGAGTCATGATGTCAGTTTTTTTATTTTTTACAATACAAAACATCCACATACAAATGACAGCATACAGACGCACACAAACATCAACAACATCACCCCTGCCCAGGCCCACCTGCTCACACCCCCATCTCCAGTACCCGCGTCACTCTCTCTGCCACATGGCCTCAACTGCACCATTTTGTTTCTCTCCGTCGCCCACATACTTTCAACATTTAGACAATAAAGCATTTTACCTTTTCCATTGTGTTAACGAGGGATTGGTTGATTTCCAGTTTTAAGTGTAAGTTTTTTCAAGATGATTGATGAGAAAAGTATTGTCCAACCCATTGGGTATCTCACTGCACCCTCATATGCCAAGTCTTGAAATACAGTATGCAGACAGACTGATTAAAAGTTAATTTACATGAATACTTCTGACAGCCAACTTTCTAACTCTCCCCATAACTTTTGGACTTCCCCATTCCCAGAAGGCATGGGTTATTGAGTCATTATTAGTTTTACTCTTAAGACATGACTCTGCCGTTGTGATGTAGAATTTATACATTTTGTCTCTTGTATAATACATTCTATACTTTAGTTTATACTGGGTTAAGCGTACATTTTCGTGCACTGTAATTCTGTTAGTTATGTTCCAACATTCCGGCCATCTTGTGCCAATATCAGTTATTTTTAAGTCTTCCAATAGTTTTTTTTTCTTTTTTCTAAGAGATTGTCAGTTGGATATGCTCTCTGCAAGGTTTTGTATACATTATTTTTTGTTTTTTTTGGTATACTTTACCTATCATATGAATTTTCTTTTTTGACTCAAATGGGATTCCCTCAAGATTGCTCTGATGTCCAAAATATTTTAAATAAACATTTCTTGATATAAAACTTTTAAGGTACATGCATTTGAAAATATCTACATTGGTCAGTTTAAAATTGCTTTTTAATTCTGTCGTGGAAATACATTTATTTCCTATTACCGTCATTTACAGTTTCTATGCCTTTAGTTTTCAATGTGGACCATTTTATCTGTGAATTCTGAAAAGCTATCCAAGGATTGTTCCATAGGGTTGTGTTTTTAGGGAGTGATATTGGTTCTTGTAGAATATGTTGCATTTTCTTCCATTGTTATAGTGTTCTTAACTATGAAGTTGTTCATGTTTTTACCTTTATCCTTTGAAAATAGACATGTGGAAAGATTCTGGGGCAGTTTTGTGTGTGTGAAGTGAGCAGGACCCACACCTGCAGAATCTGTTCAGTTCTCTCTGCTCCAGAGCCATATTGGTATTCCTGCAAGAGGTGTGTGTGACAACCTAACTGCAGTGTGCTCATTCTTTCTCACCCTTCCTCCTACACACCTCAGCTGACAGATTGAGAGCAGTCACTTGCTGAACCTTTGAACTCATTCAGGAGACACCTGCTCTAAGCAGAAACACTTACATATATATATACACACGCACACAGTTTGAACTCCTGTGAATATACAGTAAAGCGTATGTTTTGTCAGTAGTGTTCTCGAGCACCATCAGAATAACCTGTATAACACAACTCAACATGACGATGACACAACCTACTCTAAACCCTCTATCCACAGCTCAAACTGTATTTATGCTAACCATTCTTTTTGATAAGTCACTCACCTCGGTAACTCATGCATTGTTAATGGACGCAAACAGCTGCCAGGAGTCAAGGTGGTGGTACCTAACTCGCTGTACAAAGTAGTACTTTGGCAACATTTTTGGCAACAGTAGAATTCTGACTTAGACGTCTTTACATAGACCTTGTTAAAACTACAAATACTCTCTAGAACCAAATGGTATCCATGACTGTTGTTTCGTCCAAGAGGACTGATTGACACCTACCGTAAAATCCGGACTATAAGCCGCAACTTTTTTCCCAGGCTTTGAACCTCGCGGCTTAAATAATGACGCGGCTAATATATGGATTTTTCCCGCTTTCAAATTTTTTTTCTCCAAAAAAACACATTCTGTGACGTGCTCAGTTTTTTGGCGGCATGAAGCTTTCATTAGACCAATAAAATTGCCGAACGGGTTAAGGTCAAACAACTTTTTTGTTTACTGTTTAGATTAAATCGAGCGCTCTCAAACTTCCCATCATTCTGATTACGGTAGTTATTTTGTCACCATCATCATGGCAAAGACACGGAGAAATGCATATGATGCAGCTTTCAAGTTGAAGGCGATTGATCTGGCTGTTGGAAAAGGAAATAGAGCTGCTGCACAGGAGCTTGGTCTTAATGAGTCGATGATAAGACGTTGGAAACAGCAGAGTGAGGAATTGACTCAGTGCAAAAAGACAACTAAAGCTTACTGCTAATTTTTTATTTTTTGTTACAAGCCGTGTTTCGTTAAAGCCTGTGTAAAGTTAATTTGTTTCAATGTACCGGTAGGCACCTGCGGCTTATAGACATGTGCGGCTTATTTATGTTCAAAATAAAAAAATTTTTTTAATTCAGTGGGTGCGGCTTATATTCAGGTGCGCTTAATAGTCCGGAAATTACAGTACTTACTGTAGACTTATCATTAAGAGAGTAACGTGTGGGTGTTGAGTGGATTCTCTGATGTTCTTAATTAGCTGGCTCGTTCATTTGCTGAGACGAGTGGTGTGTGTGTGTGTGTGCTTAGTTTAATACAACCATAAATACAAGCAAAACAGACCATATTTCATAAACACTTTCAAAGAGACTTATTCTAATGAAGGTTCTTTGAGGAAGCAAAGACATTCTGATTGAAGTAATTACCCAGATCTAGACACACACACACAGGTCAGTATTCAAAAGTTCTGAAACCGCTATGCTCAACTTCAGTTACGGAGTTGTAGATCAGGTCATGAAGAGGATGCTTCTAATAATTGTATAATCATTCAAAAGGCATAAAGTTATGTTCAGCCTTCAAGCCTCTTGTCTTCATGAGTGCGTGCGTGCATGCATGTAATGGGTCTGCTGATAGAGGTGGAGGTCGCTGTTGTTTTCTGTTGTAAAATGAATAGTAAACGAGGGGAATGTTAATGTCCTGCTTCTGCAGGAAGTGTAGGTGGCTGATCCTTGTCCTCAGATGAGATACACACATGTTTCTGAAGTACAAGTGTGCTGTGTGTTGTAGGTGGAAGGGTGAGGGTAAACTATGTAGGGTGTGTTTAATGTGGGTGTGTACACTATTGGTATGAGGGAGAGAGAATACAACCGGTAGTGTAGGTGAGAAGGAATGCAATGTGTGTAGCTGTGTTTTGTCCTTTAGTCTGTTGGTGTGTGTGTGTGTGACAGCGCTGTCAGATTGACGGATGGAGACGAAAGTTCGAAGACAAACTGCAGCGGCACAGGCCCAGCTCGTTACCATAGTGGCAGCTCATGAGGATGCCGTGAGCATTTCAATAAGTGCCTCCGGTGTGTGTGTGTGTGTGTGTGTGTGTATGTGTGTGTGTGCGTGCGTGTGTAAAGCCTGTTTGTCACAGTTCCAGGTACAGATTTCATGCAGACTAGACCGTTAAATGTGTTTCCCCTGTCACAGCTGAGCTCACTTAATAAAATCCACCTTTCTTACTCACTCACTCACTCACTCACTCACTCACAGGTGTGGTATCTCTCAGGCTGGGTGTGTTACCTGCAGATGGAGAGAACAAGGGAGGAGAGCGATGAGGAGCGTGAAGCGTTGAAGGAGGCAGCCAGATCTTACCTGACCAAAGCCAAGAAGGTACACACACTGATGAGGCCATGTATTGATGTCAGTCTGTTTGGTCAATATTGTACTGTCAGCTTGTACAGTCAGTAATACACATGTATGATACAGAGCTTCACTGCTGGCAGTGATTCTGAAATGTTAACCCTACCTTAATTTAGAATTTTGTTACACTCTATATGGAGAGTCCTATGAAGTGTGTGTGTGTGTGTGTGTGTGTGTGTGTGTGTGTGTGTGTGTGTCGATGAATAGTAAACAAACAAAAGGTTTAGGGTTAAGGTTAGAATTACTTTTAGGAGCTAGGGTTAATCTTTAAGGTTAAGGTTCGGTTTTGGGGTTAAGGTTAGGGGAAATAGGATTTTGAATGGGACTGAATTGTGTGTCCCCACAAGGTTAGTTAGACAAGACTCCGTGTTTGTGTTTTAGTTATGCGCAGGTCAGCTGTTTGTTCAACCCCACCGCAATTGCTAATAAGCCATCCGCAACCACCAAACTATGTGATAAAGTGGAAATCTAAAGCTCGCATCTGACCGCTAATATAGAAAATGTCCTGTACAGTCAGAGATGCTGGAACCATTTTTTTAACTGGGGGTGCAGGATTTATTTTTAGATGGGCATATGTTTCTGCTTTCCAACATTTTGTTAAGCTATTTGTTACTCAACTTGTCTATAATTAGATACATGCAGCTTTTGTAATTTACTTGTTGCCTTAGAAAACAAAATAAACCCTTGCTCAACAGAAAATATGTATGTATACATCGATAGAATGAATGCTTCAATCTAGCTGACATCGGTAAAGTTCTCTTTCATCTCTGTTTCTCTGCGCAGAAATAACCCTAAAAAATGGGAACGATTTTCTGTGCAAAATGTCCAAATTACCAACATTTTACAGTGGGCCCACGGTTCGGTATGTATCACCGTTTGTGGGGTACGGTTTCGGCATCTTTATATTTAAGAAAAGTGTGCGCTTGTATGACTCATAAAGGGGACGAGTTGGCAACACGTAGCTCTTCATCTCCCAATCCAGTACATAGTGAACCGTCAGTGAGGTAGCTTCCAGTACATAGTGAACCGTCACAGTGAGGTAGCTTCCAGTACATAGTGAACCGTCACAGTGAGGTAGCTTCCAGTACATAGTGAACCGTCACAGTGAGGTAGCTTCCAGTACATAGTGAACCGTCACAGTGAGGTAGCTTCCAGTACATAGTGAACCGTCACAGTGAGGTAGCTTCCAGTACATAGTGAACCGTCACAGTGAGGTAGCTTCCAGTACATAGTGAACCGTCACAGTGAGGTAGCTTCCAGTACATAGTGAACCGTCACAGTGAGGTAGCTTCCAGTACATAGTGAACCGTCACAGTGAGGTAGCTTCCAGTACATAGTGAACCGTCACAGTGAGGTAGCTTCCAGTACATAGTGAACCGTCAGTGAGGTAGCTTCCAGTACATAGTGAACCGTCAGTGAGGTAGCTTCCAGTACATAGTGAACCGTCACAGTGAGGTAGCTTCCAGTACATAGTGAACCGTCACAGTGAGGTAGCTTCCAGTACATAGTGAACCGTCACAGTGAGGTAGCTTCCAGTACATAGTGAACCGTCACAGTGAGGTAGCTTCCAGTACATAGTGAACTGTCACAGTGAGGTAGCTTCCAGTACATAGTGAACCGTCACAGTGAGGTAGCTTCCAGTACCTAGTGAACCGTCACAGTGAGGTAGCTTCCAGTACATAGTGAACCGTCACAGTGAGGCAGCTTCCAGTACATAGTGAACCGTCACAGTGAGGTAGCTTCCAGTACATAGTGAACTGTCACAGTGAGGTAGCTTCCAGTACATAGTGAACCGTCACAGTGAGGTAGCTTCCAGTACATAGTGAACCGTCACAGTGAGGTAGCTTCCAGTACATAGTGAACCGTCACAGTGAGGTAGCTTTGAGTTGCTCTGGAGGTCCAACTATCAGTGGAGAGGGTGTCTGTGTCAATTCCTTTTCAATTTCTCTCTGTGATGTTTCATAGAGTTTGGGAATTACTTCGCTGCTGAAATGTGTACAGGAGGGGACATTGTAATGCGGTAAAAAAAATGTATCAGGTGACGAAATCCGGAGTCAGTAACCACCGACTAGGGCTGCAAATCTTTGGCTATGAATACTCCCACTGCTTTCGTTATTTCTTTGTGCTTTTTTGAATTTATCGCAAATTGTTGTTGGAAGGCAGCAGCGAGAGATTGTTGTGTTTTCGCTAACGAGTGGAAGCTCCTTGCTCCAGCTCCACCTGCAAGGGATACGGCCAGGTGATGGCCACGTAAATGACACATCATGTTAGAAGTGTTTCCACTCGAGTAGCCGACAGTGGCAAAGCAATGCTTGCAGACTGTACTTTGTTTGTTTACGGTCTTCTTACCCTCATCATCGTATTGAACGCTGAATCCAAAATGTTCCCACACAGCTGATTTGAAAGACTGCGTTGCTATTCTCTGTCTTGCCATTGTCACGTTGGAGCTGACACAATATTATTTTTAGTTTCCATTCTCTTCATGGGGCCCCATTAGGGAGGTTTCCTACTGAGATGCCATTGCAAATTGTCCATTGGTTGTTTGAGGGGAGGGGGTTGCTGTCACTGCGGTTGCCACATTTTGAGCCATTGCTGTGGAGTAAAGTTTGTCAGCCCTCAGGAGCCACCTAACGGCCACAAGCTGCCTGTCTGGTTTGGTGGATCTGAATGTACAATGTGCATGTAGTCTGCAGCCCAATAAGCAAGTTTTGGAAATTATAGGAAAATGACAGGTATACCGTAATTCCACGGTTCACGTGTGTGTATTGAGCCGTAGGGGGCGTACCAAACGGTTCGATAACGTACTGTGTACCCTTGCATCCCTAGTTTTAAGGGAGTTAAAAGCTGTGAAAACAACCCAACATGTTTCTGATGAGATTCAGTTTGGGCTTGGATGCATATTTTATGTGGTTGAAATACTATCAGCTTTTTTGATGCTGATAAAGATAGGACCTTTACAGACGGTCCCTAACCGCGCATTCATTCTTTCAAGATAAATAAATAATATTTCTCCACTGCTCTTTCCAAGTCAATTTACATTTGGTGTATAATTTTACTGCGAGAACTGCTTAATTCTTCAGGAGTTAATATTAAGACTATGCGAGAGGTTATAGACCCACAGTTAATGTCCAGATTTCAGTTCCTATTCCATTTAACCCATCTGAACAGTACAGGTCCCTTGACATATTTGAAGTCCCAGTCTTGTGACTGTCATTTGTATAGCTCCTCACAATCATCACACATCATCTTTCCCATGTATTACTTTTCTGGTCCTCCCTTCTCTTTATTTTAAACTCCATTTCGCAGCTTTTCTCTTATTGAATTATACTCCGACATTGTCCTTTTTGCCTCAGTGGCCCGACGTAAAATCTACTGCCGGTGTTCCCAAAAGCATTTGGCAATTGCTGTGTATTTGGTGCCTGTACAGTTAGGCCCTGAAGCTTAGGCTTACGCACTGACGTCAGATACAAATAATTAAAGGAAAACCCCAATGTAACCTATAGCTATGAATTGCACAATAATTATACATTTATGGATTTTTCTCTTTATTCAACCCGCCCGTCTGCCACCCACCCACCCTTAATCCACACAATATTTCATGACCATAAACCTGCCCACCCCACGGATATAACCACGGGGACTGTGGGTTAGTTTCAACCCGTGCATCACAAGTGTGTGTATGAGAGTCTTCCCTCATAACAGACCAGTGTTTGTGAGCGTGGTGTTAATTATTAAAGTGTTCAGTCTCAAAGTTAGTCAGAAACACTGAACATGTTAATGAGGCCTACTACATACTGGCTTGTTTAGACACAAGTCCACTTCTAGCATACTTAATTATGTTGTTAGCACTGTTTGTGTGAGTGTGCATATTTAATTACATTTGTGCATGTCTGTGCCTGTGTATGTGTCTGTGCACATTTGATTATGTTCGTTAGAAATATCTCCATTATTCATTTCCCCTCTGATGAATGTGCTTCGCCACGTTACTTCTAAAGAGACAGACCCTGTTTCTCTTCGGCTCCCTCTCATGGAAGTTTACAAGGGGGTTGGATGATGGTTGACCTTGACACCCCACCAACCATCCCTTAACCCCTCTTAGAGGAGAGAAGAGGAGCTGTAAACTCATAGCCCCTTATAAAGCCACAAATAGCTGTATGCAATTTGTATGTTTGTCACAGGACACAGGCATGAACACCATGCGCGCACACACACACACACACACACACACACACACACACAGGTAGTGGTGTGAACAGTACATGTCTTTGGCAATTTATCTCTCTCTAGGGGAGTCGTACACACATACGTGCACACACCAGTGTTTCTGTTAGCTGACAAAAGCCGGCTTTTGGCATAAAATATCTATTTTTAAGCCTTTAAATAAAACTGTCCAGGAGAAGAAAAAAAATCCCATGGCAAAATATTGCTTTTATGAAATACCAGTCGATGTAAACACATTTGACCACTCATGCTTAACGGTCTATAGGTTAATTTGCATAATGTAGTGGAATTAAATTGGCGCGCGTGTACTTTTGTTAGTCGTTATGTTTATCACATGCTCACAGCATACACAGAACCTATGAGAGGAAAATCTGTCAGACAGTGCGAGAGCTGCTGCTACAGCTTCTCAAACAGCTCATTCGTTGCTGCTGGAGTGAAACGTGCTTTTATAAGCCCAATCATTCTAAAACAATTCTAAATCCACAATTTTAAAAAGAGCTAGGACCACTATTTTTATTTCTCAACTGGTAGGCCTAATTGAAGCTTGCTTCCTATTCGCCATTCAAGTGCATGTAGGCAACTTTAGGCAGGCTTCAGCGCGTCACACATCACTTTGCAATGAGCTGGAAGCAGTATGCATTTTGAAAACATACTTCATTGTTTGAAACTCTGAACATTTTACTTCATATGATGAGGCATGTCTTACCACGCTTCAAAGTAAAAACCGACCGTAGAAACGTGGAGGCAATTATTTATTTCATTGTCATATTAGCAACTCGTGGTAGTTTTTGCATCTTTAGATCTCCCCTCTTTCTAAATTTCTAATTCATATTTTTCATCTCTTGTCACATGAAACCACTCACGTGCGGTGTGGTTTTGACAACAGCGTCTACCGCTAATTGCATTATGGAGCGTACATTCGCGAGTAGCCTTGTGCACATTGCTGTGCTTATAATGTAAAGAATTAATAGTTTATCAACGTTCTGATTTGTTGCATCAGCCTCATTGCTTATACATTTTTTTTTTTTTTTTATGTAGCCAAGGCCTACTGGTTGTATGAATTTGGGATATATTGTCCCACAACTGTCCCAGAGTCTGTTTGGAATAGGCTATTTCTTTCTCAACAAGCTGACCAATAGAAAAGGTAAACTTTTTCCACTATGGGGGATAGTAGATTGACATAGGCTAGTGATTTTTCTGTTTGTTACTCTTCTTGTTGGCTGAGGACAAGTATATGTGGCAGTTATTCTAACATCTTCAAATTGCTCATCGGAATTCGGTAAGATGGACGCACACCATTTGCATCCTTGACTTGCATGTTCTGAGTAACCATTATCTAAACGTGAGTTCTGTCACTCTGAGCACCGTGGGTTGACGCCCTAATCAGGTTGCGCACCCAATGCATATAGGTCAAGGTAAATCTCTCAAATGTCCGTTAAATTAAAATGCTGCCGGTTAAATGTCCGGCGCCACATTTTCCTAACAGAAACCCTGACACACACATTATTAACACTTCACCACTCCTGGAGTTCACTCACGCTTTTCAACCACAGCATTAAAATTACATCACACACATACCCTCCAAGCCATCCATACCCTAAGGGATCGCCTCTAGCTCATCAAAGAGTAAAACGCTTGACCTCCACTTGCTCCTTCCCACACACACTCATTTATATACACATACACACACACACACACACAATACTGCCTCTCTCTCTGATGATTTTACTATTGATTTCACCTCCTCTGCTGTTAACCATACCACACCATCCCTCAGCCCTCTACTCCCCTACACTCCACCTCTCACATCATTCCCTACCCTGCTCTCCTCATCTCCTGAGAGTGTGTGTGTGGGTGTGTGTTTCTAGGTTGGAGTTTGAGCAGTGATCTGTCACACAGACAGGAAGGTCACTTGTGGAGCAGAGAGAGAAGGCGGGGGGGAGAAAGAGAGGGGGTGAAGTGTGGGTCAGGAGGAAAAGAGAGGGGGTGAAGGATGGCGGGAGTGGAGACACAGCAGGAGAGATTTGTAGGAAGTTTGAGAGGAGCTGAGATAGGAAAGGGGGATTGTGATTTAGAGGGAGGTGAGGAGAAAGTCCTTGATCTCTATTAGATTCACCCAAAGAAAGAAGGAAAGTAAGTCTATCATTCATTTTGCCTCAAGGGCACATCGACTCTCACTTTCACAATTTCTGCTGCTCTTTTTATGAGATATGTGCCATTTATTGTATGTACACTTAATCAACCTGAACCTCAAGGAAAGCTGTAGGGATCTGGAGCGTGAGGAGAGGGGAGGAGGGGAGAGAAAGAGGAAGGAGAGAGAGAGAGAGAGAGGGTGAGATAATTAAAGGGTTAATTTCCCTCCTCTCTCTTCATAGGTCAACACCCTCACCCCCTGTCACAACGGCTTAAGAAAGACGTGTCATTGGGTGTGCGTACGTGTGGCAGTGGCCAGATGTGCCTCAGAGACGCCAGGCTTTGAGGGAAAGCTTCTTGGATTAGACCAGAGAACCTGCTGACCCGTGATGAACACACACAGACCAGCTGACCAGTGAAAGAGAGACACAAACACACTCTCACACATACACACCACACCACACAGAGCAGCCAACCTGTGAAAGAGAGAGACACAAACACACTCTCACATACACAGAGCAGCCAACCTGTGAAAGGAGGGAGGGAAACTTGCATTACTCTAAATGAGTAATGTGTTTAATTGATTGTGTGGCTTTGCTGAGCTCAGCACTCTTCTCTAATATATAACACTGTTCATTTAACTAACGGCTATCGCAGTGAAAAATCATACTATCCAGGCAGATACGTTCCTTTTTTAAATGAGCATTCCATAAACGTCACAGCTTTTGTTGAATAAGTACATTTTATCGATATGCCATGCTACTCAATTGATCAGCTTGAAAATGAAGGACATCAACTGTCTCCAAATGAGCTCCTAGGGGGCCAAGCATCTTCAGTCATGGCCTACTGCTTGGAGACTGTTCCTGGGGTGACACAAACGCATGCACGTACGCACACACAAACTATTTTGGCAGGGTTACACTGTAAGTGTGAAGGTGATCTGTTCCTGCTGCTGTTTGTACTTTGTGTGCACGTGCGTGCGTGCATGGATGAGACAGAATAATGCAGTTCAGCCCAGATTCTCAGACCTGCTTATCTCCCTCACTAGAGGAGAAGTTGTTTCGAACAAAAGGAATGAATCAGTGTGTGTATGTGTGCTGTAGTGTGTGTGGTGGTGAGTTCCGTTCTGTTATCAGTCCAGTGCTTCCACTCAGGCAGAGAGTTTTATACACCGGGAAATCTACTGGTCCCCTCTACAATAGGCTTTTGTAATGGTCCTGCTTCACAGCACATTTCACTGAGATAACAACAGCAATACTGTGTATGTGAGATAGGATTTCTCTCTGCTCTATCTGTTTTCCTTGTTCTGCTGAGCCCAATACACCAGGAAAGAGGCATTTTTCACAATAAGTCGTGGTGGAAATGTGCATGTATATAACAAACTGTGTCTCTCTCTCGCTCGCTAGCTATACGTGAAGTTGCGCTGTGACGACGGACCCATACTGGAGCACATGGAGCAGCTGCTGGGGGGTGAGACGGAGGAGGGGGACACAGACCCTGCCCTGGATGAAGACTTTGAGCTCTACAGTGAGGATGAGGGTGCCATGGAACATTGACCACACCCCTCTCTACCAGTGATGTAGTGGTAAAACAGTAGGTTGGTAACGCTGAGAGACGTTTGCGGTGAATAAAGTAATGCTCCCCACGTTTCCAATGTCTTTTTCTGTGATAGGTGCGTAAATAAAAAAAAAACAGGGTAAATGGTGTTTAGACTGCATTCAACTCTCTACTTTTATAGTGCACTATTAACACGGACATTAAATAAAGGTAAAGTTTATAGAAATGTAGTTTACTAAGACCTCTTACCTATCTCTGTACACCTCACAAACTAGACCAGATGCAACACTGTTTGAAAGCAGCAGTTGCGAGTGCGACAGTCGATGGGTCGTTGAGTTTTCTCTGACGCGCTCTCTCGCTAGATATTGTCGGTATTGTGTTCTCAGAAGTGCCTTTCTGCTGTTCAACCCTGAGTTTCCCAGAATCATATGACACCTCTCTCTGTCATATTAGTGCTGAATTGTTTTCTGTATTTGAAAGGTGTGATTGACATGTCGACTCAAGCTTTGTTTCCATTGTTCTGGAATGAACCAGATAAAAAAACAACTTCAATGTTGTCTTTTTTTCTCAATCTGCATATTTTTTTGATTCATGTTGTAATAATGAGGTGAATGTTTACTTCCCTTCATGACCCAGGCTCACTTTAGAAAAGATTCCATTCTGAATGTGACCTGCTAAAAGAAAGAACTAATACAGAATAGATTCTGTAGTGTTGCGGAGTTCTTGAGAGGAGTGAGCATTGAGAGATGGATGAAGTTTCAATGTCACATGCACAACTAGAGTGAAATGGCTTTCTTGCAACCTCTAAACCCAACAATGCAATTAACAAGAACAAAAACACAAGAAATACAAAATATATTATACAGGGCCAGTTCCAGTAACATATTTACAATGTGCAGAGAGACTGGATCGATAAAGGTAGATATGTATAGGGGTAAGGTAACTAGGCACAAGGATATAGGATAAACAGAGTAGCAGCCGTGTATATGATGATTGTATGTGAGAGGGTGTGTGTGTGTGTGTGTGTATAGAGTCAATATAAATATGCGAGCAAATTATGGAGTGGGTGTGTACTGTATGTGTGTTGGAGTGTAAGTGTGTAGGGCCATGTGAGTGTGCATAGATAAGAGGGTCAACTCTGATAGTCCATGTAGTCATTTTGTTAGCTATTTAGTTCACTAACAGGAGGGAGAGGAGAGGAATGACAGATGAAGAGCGAGGAGAGTGAGTGTTGTTTGTGTACAACACTCACCTCTCAACATTTCTCAAGGACCTTTAAGGCTTTATAGAAGCAGAATGTAGGATGAGAGGGTTGAGCCAGGTGAGTGTTTAAGAGTACACTCTGAAAAAAGGGTTATTCGGTTGTCCCCATAGGAGAACCCTTTTTGGTTCCAGGTAGAACACTTTTGGGGTCCGGGTAATTCATCTTAACAGAACATGCAACTCGTGAAGCAGCCAATAAAATTTCATTTTCAAACATTTGCTAAAATGTGATTTGTAGGAAAACACCATTCTAAACAGTGCAAATGATGCGTGTGGGTCCATATCAAATTAAAGTTTGTCGCCATATGCAGATTAGCAGATGTTAAAGCATGTGGAGCGAAGTTCTTATGTTTTTAGAGCCATAAGTGCGGTAAGTGTCCAATAGTACAATACTGAAACAAATAAGAAGCAACAAAAAATGAAGAAAGCTGACCTGACTGGAAATATCAGAATGAGCAATGTCAAAGTCCTCAATATAAATAAGTGGTGTGTGTGTGTATAGACAGCATGGCAATATATACGTAGGAAAAGGTATGTACAGCAGTAGTTATACAGGATGAGCTATGTCAAGAATACAGTATGTGTACTATATACCGTTGAGGTCAGAAGTTCACATATACCTTAGTCAAATACAAACTCAGTTTTTCACAATTCTTGACATTTAATCCTAGTAAAAACACCGTTTTAGGTTAGTTAGGATCACCACTTTATTTTAAGAATGTGAAATGTCAGAATAATAGTGTAGAGAATGAATTATTTCAGCTTATATTTCTTTCATCACATTCCCAGTGGGTCAGAAGTTTACATACACTAAATTAGTATTTGGTAGCATTGCCTTTAAATTGTTTAACTTGGGTCAAATGTTTCGGGTAGCCTTCCACAAGCTTCCCACAATAAGTTGGGTGAATTTTGGCCCATTCCTACTGACAGAGCTGGTGTAACTGAGTCAGGTTTGTTGGCCTCCTTGCTCGCACACACTTTTTCAGTTCTGCCCATACATTTTCTATAGGATTGAGGTCAGGGCTTTGTGATGGCCACTCCAATACCTTGACTTTGTTGTCCTTAAGCCATTTTGCCACAACTTTGGAAGTATGCTTGGGGTCATTGTCCATTTGGAAGACCCATTTGCGACCAAGCTTTAACTTCCTGACTGATGTCTTGAGATGTTGCTTCAATATATCCACATAATTTTCCATCCTCATGAGGCCATCTATTTTATGAAGTGCACCAGTCCCTCCTGCAGCAAAGCACCCCCACAACATGATGCTGCCACCCCTGTGCTTCAGGGTTGGGGTGGTGTTCTTCAGCTTGCAAGCCTCCCCCTTTTCCTCTAAACATAATGATGGTCATTATGGCCAAACAGTTCTATTTATGTTTCAGCAGACCAGAGGACATTTCTCCAAAAAGTACGATCTTTGTCCCCATGTGCAGTTGCAAACCGTAGTCTGCCTTTTTTATGGCGGTTTTGGAGCAGTGGCTTCTTCCTTGCTGAGCGGCCTTTCAGGTTATGTCGATATAGGACTCGTTTTACTGTGGATATAGATACTTTGTACCTATTTCCTCCAGCATCTTCACAAGGTCCTTTGCAGTTGTTCTGGGATTGATTTGCACTTTTCGCACCAAAGTACATTCATCTCTAGGAGACAGAACGCGTCTCCTTCCTGAGTGGTATGACGGCTGTGTGGTCCCATGGTGTTTATACTTGCGTACTATTGTTTGTACAGATGAACGTGGTACCTTCAGGCGTTTGTAAATTGCTCCCAAGGATGAACCAGACTTGTGAAGGTCTACAATTCTTTTTCTGAGGTCTTGGATTTCTTTTGATTTTCCCATGATGTCAAGCAAAGAGGCACTGAGTTTGAAGGTAGGCCTTGAAATACATCCACAGGTGCACCTCCAATTGACTCAAATGATGTCAATTAACCTATCAGAAGCTTCTAAAGCCATGAAAGAATATTCTGGAATTTTCCAAGCTGTTTAAAGGCATAGTCAACTTAGTGTATGTAAACTTCTGACCCACTGGAATTGTGATACAGTGAATTATAAGTGAAATCTGTCTGAAAACATTGTTGGAAAAATTACTTGTGTCATGCACAAAGTAGATGTCCTAACCGACTTGCCAAAACTATAGTTTGTTAACAATACATTTGTGGAGTGGTTGAAAACGAGTTTTAATGACACCAACCTAAGTGTATGTAAACTTCCGACTTCAACTGTATGTAAAGTGAGTATTCAATTAACTTAACTTCTCATGTGACAGATGAAAAGTTAGAAACGTAGAATGAGGGGGGATCTAAAGATGCAACAACTAGGAAGGCTTACTAATATGACTAGGATTGTGACTTTTGCTTCTGGACAACAAAAGAAAGTTGAAAACCAATGGAACAGGAAAGAAATGTTGGTTTCAATGGCATATGAGGAAGTCTTTATAAAATAATTGTCACCATGTTTCTATGGTCAGATTTTGCCTAGGCTACCTTGAAGCAAGGTAAGACATGCCTCATAATAGGAAGTAAAACGTTCAGGTTTCAAACAATTAAGTATATGTGTTCAAAATGCATTCTGCCTCCAGCTCACATTGCAAAGTGGTAGGTAATGATGGGCTGCTAGCCTGCCTACCATTGCCTATGCACTTGACGGGGAAATAGACTCTATATGCTGTGGGGCATGTTTGATAAATAAGATACACAAGGACTAATGAAAATACACACGGCCCAATTTAATTCCACACAATGTAGCAAATTAACCTATAGACCAATAAGCATGACGGTCAAATGTATTTCCATCTAATATTTCCATCAATGTATAAAAAGCATTATCTTGCAATGGGATTGTATATTCTCCCTGTCAATTTGGCCAGCAAATCATTTTTTTTTTATCGGCCAAAAGCCGGCAATTACGGATACAGAAACGCTGGTGTGTGTGCATGCGTGCGTGCGTGGATGAAGTAGACTAATGTAGTTCAGCCAAGATTCCCAGATCTGCTTATCTCCATCACTGTGGACTAGAGGAGAAGTTTCATATTGGAGCAAAAGGAATTAATCAGTGTGTGTGCCTGTCTGTTTCTGTGTTGTGATTGCTGTAGCGTATGTGTGTGATAGTGTGTTCTGTTATCAGTCCAGTGCTTCCACTCAGGCAGAGAGAATATTACACACAGGGAAATCTACCGGTCCCCTCTACAATAGGCTTTTATAAAGGTCCCGCTCACAGCGTATTTCACTGAGCCCAATACACCGGGAAAGAGGCATTTGGTAGAAGTCACATTAAGTCCTAGTGGAAACGTGTATGTATGTAACAAATGTTTATTTCTGTGTGTGTGTAACAAATGTTTATTTCTGTGTGTGTGTGTGTGTGTGTGTGTGTGTGTGTGTGTGTGTCTCTCTCCAGCTGTATGTGAAGTTGCGCTGTGATGACGGCCCCATTCTGGAGCAGATAGAGCAGCTCCTGGTGGAACTGGGGGATGAGACAGAGGGGGAGGAAGGGAAACAGACCCTGCCCTGGATGAAGACTTTGAGCCCAGTAGTGACGATGAGGAGGAGGAAGCCATCGAGCATTGACCACACCGTTTCTCTCTACAAGTGATCTAGTGGTAAAAAAGTTGGTTAGTGCACGCTGAGAGACGTTCGTGGTGAATAAAGTAGTGCTCCCTATATTTCCAATGCATTTTTCTGTGACAGGTGGGGAAATGCACGGGCAAAATAAAGTGTGTAAAAGACATTTAGACCGCATACCCCTGTCTACTTTTATAGTACACTATTAACTCGGACATTAAATAAAGGTAAAGTTTATAGAAATGTAGTTTATAAAGACCTCTTACCTATCTCTGTACACCTCACAAACTAGACCAGATGCAACACTTTGTTTGAAAGCAGCAGAGTTGCGACTGTTGATGGGCCCTTGAGAGAGGATGAATGGGCCCTTGAGTTTTCTCTGAGTTTCACTCTATCTAGATATTGTCTGTATTGTGTTCTCAGAAGTGCCTTTCTCCTGTTCAACCCTGAGTTTCCCAGAATCATATGACCTCTCTCTCTGTCATATTAGTGCTGAATTGTTTTCTGTATTAGAAAAGATTGATTGACATGTCGACTCAAGCTTTGTTTCCATTGTCCTGGAATGAACCAGATAAAAAACAACTTCAATGCTGTTAATTTTCTCTATTTTTCTCCTCTCAATCTCATACTTTTTGGGATACATGTTGTAATAATGAGGTGAATGTTTGCTTCCCTTCATGACCCAGGCTCACTTTAGAAAGAGATTCCATTCTGAATGTGACCTGCTAAAATAAAGAACTAATACAGAACAGATACTGTAGTGTTGTGGAGTTCATGAGAGGAGTGCTTTATCTTTTGTGGTCTAGTACTGTCTTTTTGCTAGCTAGGGCCATCTACTTTAAGTGCTGCCTGTCTTCCCACTGGCCCACTTGGTGTGTGAACTGCTGACTGCTCATCATTTGCAGATAGTTGTTGACACATCAACCAGGATCAACGGGCAGGGCAATTTGTGTCTTGTTTTGGTAATCAGTAGCTGTATTGGAGTGGGAGTGGTTTCACCTCTCCTAGCCAATCAGCAATTAGTACAGGGAGGTATGGTCTCCACCTCTGCTAGGCAATTAGAAATTAGTGTTAGTTCTTCAGTCTCCCCTGGCGTTTTGTGTAACTTATTTTTTTACTTATTGTGTACATAATGTTGCTGCTACCGTCTCTTATGACCGAAAATAACTTCTGGACATCAGAACTGTGATTACTCACCGCGGACTGGAAGAAACTTTTTCTTTTAACGAGTCAGACGAGTCAGTTTCACTGGAACCGGCCCAGATCTACGCCTTTTGCGTGAAGAAAAGACGCAGGAAAAGGGGCCGCAGATCGGGCAGCCTTCTGAGAATCCGTAGGCGAGCGAGTAAACTCCCACTGCCATCTGTTCTTCTTGCTAACGTGCAATCATTGGAAAATAAAATTGATGACCTACGATTAAGATGATCCTACCAACGGGACATCAAAAACTGTAACATCTTATGTTTCACCGAGAGGTGGCTGAATGACGATACGGACAATATAGAGCTAGCGGGATTTTCCATGCACCGGCAGAACAGAGATGCTACCTCTGGTAAGACGAGGCATGGGGGTATGTGTCTATTTGTCAATAACAGCTGGTGCGTGATGTCTAATATTAAAGAAGTCTCGAGGTTTTGCTCGCCTGAGGTAGAGTACTTTATGATAAGCTACTGTAGACCACACTATCTACCAAGAGAGTTCTCATCTATATTATTTGTAGCCATCTATTTCGCACCGCAGAACGAAGCTGGCACTAAGACCGCTCTCAACCAACTCTATAAGGTCATAAGCAAAGAAGACAATGCTCACCCAGAAGCGGTGCTCCTGGTGGCCGGGTACTTTAATGCAGGCAAACTTAGATCAGTTTTACCAAATTTTTACCAGCATATCAAATGTGCAACCAGAGATAAAAGAAATCCTAGACCATCTTTACCCCACACACAGAGATGCATACCGAGCTCTCCCCCGCCGTCCATTTGGCAAATCTGACCATAATTCTATCCTCCTGATTCCTGCTTACAAGCAAAAACTAAAGCAGGAAGTACCAGTGACTCGCTCAATATGGAAGCGATCAGATGACACGGATGCTACACTACAGGACTGTTTTGCTAGCACAGACTGGAATATGTTCCGAGATTCATCCAATGGCATTGAGGAGTACACCTCCTCAGTCATCGGCTCCATCAATAAGTTCATCAACGACGTCGTCCCCACAGTGACTGTACCAGAACCAGAAGCCATGGATTACAGGCAACATCTGCATCGAGCTAAAGGCTAGAGCTGCCGGTTTCAAGGAGCGAAAGACTAATCCGGACACATAAGAAATTCCGCTATGTCCTCAGCCGAACCATCAAACAAGCAAAGCGTCAGTACAGGATAAAGATTGAATCCTACTACACCGTCTCTGACGCTCGTCGGATGTGGCAGCGCTTGAAAACTATTACGGACTACAAAGGGACACCCAGACACGAGCTTCCCAGGGACGCGAGCCTACCAGACGAGCTAAATACCTTTTTATGCTTGCTTCGAGGCAAGCAACACTGAAGCATGCACGAGAGCACCAGCTGTTCTGGATGACTGTGTGATAACGCTCTCAGTAGCCGATGTGAACAAAACCTTTAAAAGGTCAACATTCACAAAGCCGCTGGGCCAGATGGATTACCAGGACGTGTACTCAAAGCATGCGCTGACCAACTGTCAAGTGTCTTCACTGACATTTTCAACCTCTCCCTGACCGAGTCTGTAATACCTACATGTTTTAAGCAGACCACCATAGTCCCTGTGCCCCAGGAAGCTAAGGTAACCTGCCTAAGTGGCACTCACGTCAATAGCCATGAAGTGCTTTGAAAGGCTGGTCATGGCTCACATCAACAGCATCCTCCCGGACACCCTAGACCCACTCCAATTCGCATACCGCCCCAGCAGATCCACAGATGATGCAATCTCAATCGCGCTTCACACTGCCCTTTCTTACCTGGACAAAAGGAACACCTATGTGAGAATGCTGTTCATTGACTACAGCTTAGCGTTCAACACCATAGTGCCCACGAAGCTCATCCCTAAGCTAAGGACTCTGGGACTAAACACCTCCCTCTGCAACTAGATCCTGGACTTCCTGACGGGCCGTCCCCAGGTGGTAAGAGTAGGCAACAACACGTCTGCCACACTGATCCTCAACACTGGGGCCCCTCAGGGTGTGTACTTAGTCCTCTCCTGTATTCCCTGTTCACCCACGACTGCATGGCCAAACATGACTCCAACACCATTAAGTTTGCTGACGACACAACAGTGGTAGGCCTGATTACCGACAATGATGAGATGGCTTATAGGGAGGAGGTCAGAGAACTGGCAGTGTGGTGCCAGGACAACAACATCTCCCTCAATGTGAGCAAGACAAAGTAGCTGATCATGGACTACTGGAAAAAGCGGAACGAACAGGCCCCCATTTACATTGACGGGGCTGTAGTGGAGCGGGTTGAGAGTTTCAAGTTCCTTGGTGTCCACATCACCAACGAACTATCATGGTCCAAACATACCAAGACAGTCGTGAAGAGGGTACGACAAAACCTATTCCCCCTCAGGAGACTGAAAAGATTTGACATGGGTCCCCAGATCCTCAAAAGGTTTTACAGCTGCACCATCGAGAGCATCCTGACTGGTTGCATCACCGCCTGGTATGGCAACTGCTCGGCATCTGACTGCAAGGCGCTACAGAGGGTAGTGCGAACGGACCAGTACATCACTGTGGCCAAGCTCCCTGCCATCCAGGTCTTAAACAATAGCCGTGTCAGAGGAAGGCCCATAAAATTGTCAGAGACTCCAGTCACCCAAGTTATAGACTGTTTTCTCTGCTACCGCATGGCAAGTGGTACCGGAGCACCAAGTCTAGGACCAAAAGGCTCCTCAACAGTTTCTACCCCCAAGCCATAAGACTGCTGAACAATTAATAAAATCGCCACCGGACAATTTACATTGACCCCCCTCCATTTTGTACACTGCTGATACTCGCTGTTTATTATCTATGCATAGTCACTTCACCCCCATCTACATGTACAAATTACCTCAACTAATCTGTACCCCTGCACACTGACTCGGTATCGGTGCCGCCTGTATATAGCCTCGTTATTGTTATTCTTATTGTGTTACTTTTTATTATTACTTTTTATTTTAGTCTACTTGGTAAATATTTTTTTAACTCTTCTTGAACTGCACTGTTCGATAAGGGCTTGTAAGTATGCATTTAACGGTAAAGTCTATACTTGTTGTATTCGGCACATGTAACAAATAAAGTTTGTTGCGGTCGTCGTGGTGGTGGCACAGGTCTACTCGTTTCTTCTAAGTGGAGATTTTCTCTCACCTGTTCATGTCATCGTTTGAATTCCATCCTGTCACTGTCACTTGTCCACTCAAGCTTAACATTGTCATTTATCGCCCATCAGGTGCCCTTGGAGAGTTTCTCAATGAGCTTGACACCTTGACAAGGTCATTTCCTGATGATGGCTCACCGCTCTTCGTACTTGGCGACTTCAGCCTCCCGACGTCTGCCTTCGATTCATTTCTTTCTAACTTTTTCTTACCTCTCCTTGCCTCTTTTGAACTCACCCAATCCCCTCCAACTCACAACCCCCCTCCAGGTTGCAGTGATCACTACTTTGTTTCCTTTTTTGTCTCCCTCTCCTCCAACCTTAACCTCTCAACCCCTACCCAGATGGTCATACGCCGTCGCAATCTTCACACTCTCTCCCACTACTCTCTCCTCTTCTATCCTATCATCTCTCCCTTCTGCTGAATCCTGCTGTCTCATGAATCTGCCTCTTCGACCCTACTCTCCTCCCTTTCCGCATCCTATGACCTGCACTGTCCCCTTTCCTCCCGGCCGGGTCGGCCCTCCCCTCCTGCTCTGTGTCTGAGTGACTCACTCTATCTTCTCTTCCTCTGTATCCACTGCTAAAGCTGCATTCTACCACTCTAACCCTAGGAATCTCTTTTCCACCTTCTCCTCCCTCCTTAATCCTCCACCCCCTCCCTCCTCCCTCTCTGCAAACGACTTTGTCAACCACTTTGAACAAAAGGTTGACATCCGCTACTCATTCACTCAGCCTATTGAGTCCACTGGTCTCATTCTCACAGAACTACCCTATGCCTTGACCTCTTTCTCCCCTCTCTCCAGATGACATCCTGTGACTAGTGAGGTCTGTCCGCCCAACAACCTGCCGGCTTGACCCCATCCCCTCCTTCCTTCTCCAGACCAACTCTGGAGACCTTCTCCCATTCCTGACTTCCCTCATCCTTGATCCTAACCAGTCAGGCTTCAAGATGGGTCACTCAACCGAGACTGCTCTTTTGTGCCACGGAGGCTCGCCGCACTGCCAAAGCTGACTCTCTCTCCTCTGTTCTCATCCTCCTAGATCTATCCAATGCCTTCGATACCATGAACCATCTGATCCTCCTCTCCACCCTCTCAGAGCTGGGCGTCTCAGGCGCTGCACTCTTGGATTGCATCCTACCTGGCAGGCAGCTCCTACCAGGTAATGTGGAGAGGATATGTGTCTGCACCACATACTTTCACTACTGGTATCCCCCAGGGCTCGGATCTAGGCCCTCTTCTCTCTATACACCAAGTCACTCGGCTCTGTCATATCGTCATGTCTCTCCTATCATTGCTATGCAGATTACACTCAACTACTTTTCTCCTTTCCCACTTCTGACACCCAGGTGGCGACATGCATCTCTGCGTGCCTGGCAGATATCTTAACTTGGATGTTGGCCCACCACCTCAAGCTCAATTGCAACAAGACGGAACTGCTTTTCCTCCCGGGGAAGGCCTGCCCGCTCAAAGATCTCTCCATCACCGTTGACAACTCGTGTCGCCCTCCCAGTGCAAAGAACCTAGGTGTTACCCTGGACAACACCCTGTCATTCTCTGCAAACATCAAAGCAGTGACACGCTCCTGCAGGTTCATGCTCTACAACATCCGAGTACGACCCTACCTCACACAGGAAGAGGCGCATGTCCTAATCCAGGCACTTGTACTCTCCCGTCTGGACTACTGCAACTTGCTGTTGGCTGGGGTCCCTGATTGTGCCCTCAAACCCCTGCAACTTATCCAGAACTCTGCAGCCTGCCTAGTTTTCAACCTTAATAAGTTCTCATGTCACCCCGCTCTTCCGCACACTCCACTGGCTTCCAGTCGAAGCTCGCATCCACTACAACACCATGGCACTTACCTACAGAACAGCAAGAGGAACTGCACCTCCCTACCTCCAAGCTATGCTCAAACCCTTCACCCCAACCCGAGCACTCCGTTATGCCACCTCAGGTCTCTTGGCCCTCCACCCCTACAGGAGGGAAGTTCCCACTCAGCCCAGTCCAAGCTCTTCTCTGTCCTGACACCCCAATAGTGGAACCAGCTTCCCCCTGAAGCTAGGACAGCAGAGTCCCTGCCCATCTTCCAAAAACATCTGAAACCCTAGCGTTAAACAGTATCTTAATAATCCTCCTCCTCACCTAATAAAAAACCCTATTACGCATTCTTGCGTTTGTCTCACGATCCTTCAAACCGACGTGACAGCAGTAGGGAGGACCAGGGATGTTCTCTTGATAAGTGCTCTGAAGTAGCTCCAGAGTTCCTCTGTGGAGATGGGAGAATATTCCAGAAGGACAACCATCTCTGCAGCACTCCACCAATCAAGCCTTCATGGTAGAGTGGCCAGACGGAAACCAGTCCTCAGTAAAAGGCGCATTACAGCTCGCTTGGAGTTTGCCAAAAGACACCTAAAGACCCTCAGACCATGAGAAACAAGAGTCTTTGGTCTGATGAAACCAAGATGGAACTCTTTGGCCTGAATGCCAAGCGTCACATCTGGAAGAAACCTGGCACCATCCCTACAGGGAAGCATGGTGGTGGGAGCATCATGATGTGAGGACAATGACACTAAGCACACAGCCAAGACAACGCAGGAGTGGCTTCGGGACAAATCTCTGAATGTCCTTGAGTGGCCCAACCTTTTCAAAGTGGTTGAACCCGATCGCACATCTCTGAAAATAGCTGTGCAGCGACGCTCCCCATCCAACCTGACAGAGCTTGAGAGGATCTGCAGAGAAGAATGGGAGAAACCCCCCAAATACATGTGCCAAGCTTGTAGAGTCATACCCAAGAAGACTTGAGGCTGTAATCGCTGCCAAAGGTGCTTCAACAAAGTACTGAGTAAAGAGTCTGAATACTTATGTAAATGTGATATTTCAGCTTTTTATTTTGAATAACTTTGCTAAAATATCTAAAAACCTGTTTTTACTTTGTCATTATGGGGTATTGTGTGTAGATTGAGAGAAAACAAATATTTAATCAGTTTTAGAATAAGGCTGTAAGGTAACACAATGTGGAAAAAGTCAAGGGGTCTGAATACCTTCCAAATGCACTGTATACTGAACACGAACAGTAAAGCATTAAAGCAACAGGAATAAAGCAGAAAGAGGAGATACAGTATCTAGGCTGTTGAATCATTTGCTTATTCTAGTCCACTCACACCACTCTAACCTACTTTACGCTTCACACACTATGAAACACCTCTTGGATCTGAGACAGATAAACAGACAATGTTAAATCAAATACACAAACACACACACACTGACCTAGGTGCCTCACCACGCCTGTTAGCTAACGCAACACAGCACAGCACCTCGTCTCTTTGAAGAATTCCCACACCGTTAAACAGGAATGTTATCTCTCCCGGTGGGAGAGATTGTTGCTTTGGGAACGCTGGGGTTTAGATGAGGAGAGCTGATTTTACATGTGTGTGCATGGGGGATACGTGTGTGTGCACGGGGGTGTGTGCATCTGTGTGGGTGTCTGCAGAGTACAGGTATACACTGAGTGTACAAAGCATTAGGAACATCTTCCTAATATTAAGCTGCACCCCCTTTTGCCCCCAGAACAGCCTTCATTTGTCAGGTCATGGACTCTACAAGGTGTCAAACTTTCCACAGGGATGCTGGCCCATGTTGAATCCAATGCTTCCCACAGTTATGTTAAATTGACTGGATGTCCTTTGGGTGGTGGACCATTCTTGATACACACAGGAAACTGTTGAGGGTGAAAAACCCACAGGATTGCACTTCTTGACACACTCAAACCTCTGCGCCTGGCACCTACTACTATAATATCCCATTCAAAGGCACTTCAATATTTTGTCTTGCCCATTCACGCTCTGAATGGCTACACAATACAATTGTCTCAAGGCTTAAAAATTATTCTTTAACCTCTCTCCTCTCCATCTACACTGATTGAAGTGGATTTAACATGTGACATCAATAAGGGATCATAGCTTTCACCTGCGTTCACCTGGTCAGTCTATGTCATGGAAAGAGCAGGTGTTCCTAATGTTTTGTACGCTTGGTGTATATGTGTGTGTGGTGTAGTTGTGAGTGTGTTTTATTAATCAGAACATTAGGCTTGTGGGAGAGAGATAATCCTGGATTAACAGATTAGAACACTTGCGTTGTCATAACAACACATTGATTGGAACTGAACATTGATCATTGTGTGTGTGTGTGTAGTTAATTACTGAGTTAATCAGGCCATCTTGCAGGGGATTAATGAATAAATCATCAAATCAGAATCCTACTAAATGAACACATCAGACCTGTGTCGGTGTGTATAACCTCCCTCTCCCACACACTCTCCCTTTCTCTCATTCTCTCTCTGTGTTTGTGTGTGTGTATGTGAGAGCGAGATAGAGAGAGAGAGATAGTTGTGTATCTAAGATAATATCCTTCCTGATGAGTATGATACATAATGCCCCCAAAGGGATAATACTTCCCAAAGACAGTAACATCCTGGTGTTTAGAGTGATGGATCCTCTGTAAGGTTAATGGATTAATGGATACACACATCCTGAGTTATCACATATTGTACACCGATGGTTTCCTGAATAGCTGAGATTTCAATGTGTGGTCACAGTCGGACAGTGTGTTTAAGTGTGTGTGTAAGGCTGAGTTTACACAGGCAGCCCAATTCTGATATTTTTTTCCACTAATTGATCTTTTGACTAATCACATCAGAACTTTTCACATCAGATCTTTTTCAGAGCTGACCTGATTGGTCAAAGGTCCAATTAGTGTAAAAATATCAGAATTGGGCTGCCTGTAAAAGCAGCATTACACACACACACACACACACACACACACACACACACACACACTGTGTAACAGCTGAGAGTATGGATTTAAAGTGGCCATAAAGAAACATTCTAATATACTGGCCCTTTTTATAGGACCTGTAGAGGGGGTGTGTTTTTATCATTGTGTTGGGGCGGTGTGTTCTGAAAGCCTATTAGCCGTGCTGTCTTAGAGCTACACCTCACTTCTGACTGCTGTACACTGAAGTTACAAACAGTGGTGTGTGTGAGACTGTCACCTCCCTTGTTTTCCGTATCATTAGGCCACAGAAAAAGCCTATTCCTGGTCGTAAATCACCACACACACAGGGTTTTGATTTTAGTGATAATGATTTAATCAGTCACTGACAGACAACAGGATTTTTTTTATTTAACCAGGCAAATCAGTTAAGAACAAATTCTTATTTACAATGACGGCCTAGGAACAGTGGGTTAACTGCCTTGTTCAGGGGCAGAACAACAGATTTTTTTACCTTGTCAGCTCGGGGATTCGATCCACCAACCTTTCGGTTACTGGCCCAACACTCTAACCTAGGCTACCTGCAGCTCCATCATAATGCTGTGACATCACGATTAATAATGGCCCTTTTCCCCTAATCCTGAGGTGTGTGGTTTGTGTGTGTGTGTGTGTGTGTGTGTGTTTTTGTTGTTACAGAGTCATGCTGGTGAGGTTCTTTCTCTCTTAGCAGTACACCTCCTACATCACTCCATCACATGCTATTGCTCACCCTCAGAGAAGTTCGACTGAACATTAACTCCAGTGAGTTTTGGGTTCAGCATCGCTGCTTCGCTTCAATAATAACCATTGTGTGTTTTGTGGTGTGTGTGTGTTTGTGTGGTGGTTCAGTCAGAATGGGTGTGTGTCTGATAGATGATAGGGGAGGATTGATGGCTGACTGGTGTAGCTTGATTTTGAAACATCCACTAATTATCAGTGCCTTCAATTTGAGTGTCTGTGTTTAAGATGAGAGGTTTGATGCTGTAACAGCTGCTAATTATTGCTGCTCTGGATTTCACTCAATCTGTTTGATCTGCTGTCCTGTGGAGATGGATCGAGAGCGTGGGTGCACTGGCACGCACACACACACACACAAACACACAATTAGGGGTCATAGGGAGGAGAGAGAAGGCTTGAGCTCCAATTATTGAGTCTTTAGTAGTATGCTTGGTTCCCCATCCTTACACACGTATGTGTGTATACAGTAAAAGTTAATTTGTGGAATTTCTTTCCTTCTTAATGCGTTTGAGCCAATCAGTTGTGTTGTGACAAGGTAGGGATGGTATACAGAAGTTAGCCCTATTTGGTAAACCACCAACTCCATATTATGGCAAGAACAGCTCATATAAGCAAAGAGAAACGACAGTTCATCATTACTTTAAGATCTTCATGTCAATGTTCATGTCAGTCAATACGGAACATTTTTCTTCAAGTACACTGGCAAAAACCATCAAGCGATGAAACTGGCTCTCATGAGAACCACCAATGGAAAGAAAGACCGAGAGTTAACTCTGCTGCAGAGGATAAGTTCATTAGAGTTAACTGCTCCTCAGATTGCATCCCAAATAAATGCTTCACAGAGTTCAAGTCACAGACACATCTCAACATCAACTGTTCAGAGGAGACTGCCTGAATCAGGCCTTTATGGTTGAATCAGGCCTTTATGGTTGAATTGCTGCAAAGAAATCACTACTAAAGGAAACCAATAAGAAAAATAGACTTGCTTGGGCCAAGAAACATGAGCAATGGACATTAGACTGGTGGAAATCTGTTCTTTGGTCTGATGAGTCCAAATTTGAGATTTTTGGTTCCAACCACCGTGTCATTGTAAGACGCAGAGTAGGTGAACGGATGATCCCCGCTTAAGTGGTTCCCACCGTGAAGCATGGAAGAGGAGGTGTGATGGTGTGGGGGTGCTTTGCTGGTGACACTGTCAGTGATTTATTTATAATTCAAGGCACAGTTAACCAGCATGGCTACCACAGCATTCTGCAGCAATACGCCATCCCATCTGGTTTGCGCTTAGTGGGACTATTATTTGTTTTTCAACAGGAAAATGACCCAAAACACACCTCCAGGCTGTGTAAGGGCTATTTGACCAAGATGGATAGTGATGGAGTGCTGTATCAGATGACCTGGCCTCCACAATCACCCGACCTCAACCCAATTGAGATGGTTTGGGATGAGTTGGACCATGGAGTAAAGGAAAAGAAGCCAACAAGTGCTCAGCATATGTAGGAACTCCTTCAAGACTGTTGGAAAAGCATTCCATGTGAAGCTGGTTGAGAGAATGCCAAGAGTGTGCAAAGATGTCATCAAGACAAGGAGTGGCTACTTTGAAGAATCCAAAATATAAAATATATTTTGATTTGTTTAACACTTTTTTGGTTACTACATGATTCCATATGTGTTATTTCAAAGTTTTGATGTCTTCACTATTATTCTACAATGTTGAACATTTTTAAAATAAAGAAAAACCCTTGAGTAGGTGTGTCCAAACTTTTGACTGGTACTGTAGGTGTGTGTGTGTGTGTGTGTGTGTGCGTCATCCCTAGCAGGAGTCTCCTGACTCCTCCCCTGGAGGTCTATAATCTCACAGAGGCCAAATCAATCAAATCTCTCAAAACACTCTGGGTAATCTACTCAATATATACGCCATCTGGATCTGAACTGAGATAGTGTGTGTGTATGTGTGCATGTTTATGTGTGCCCATGCGTGCATGTTTGTGTATGGTTGTGTGTGAGAGCAGACATTGAACAAAAAACAAAACAAAGAGCATAGCATGTGAAATAAGCAGACAGGGAAATTGTTTCTGTAAAGTAATTTTATTGTCCCATGGTTGTATAATGCAGTCAGTCTCTGTCTCTCTACCCCTCAGCAGGGCAGATATATTTACATTACATTGTACACCAGATATATGGAAACATGTTATTACATTTTCCTGCATTCCATTTTATGTGTGTGTGTTGTCCCAGGGATGATACAGTCTTTATGTTTTAAGTTACAGTATTTCCAGCTTTTAATGTGATTGATGCCTTTTTGTACAAATGCTTAACTAACCTGTATGAAACGGAGATGATGGCCCTTACTTTTTCTTGATCTCTACTCTCTATCTCTCTCTCCCTCTATTTCACACCTCCCTTTCTCTCCCTATATCCCTCGAGCGCTCTCTCTCTCCCTCGCGCTTTCTCTTCTTTCTCTCTGGCTCTGTTCTTTCTCTCTCTCTCTCTCTCTCTCTCTCTCTCTCTCAATTCAATTCAAAGGGGATTTATGGGCATGGGAAACACCATGTTTATATTGCCAAAGCCAGTGAAAAACAATAAACAAAAGTGATATATGCAATCAGAAATTAACAGTTAACATTACAAACACAAAAGTTTCAAAAGGATAAAGACATCTCAAATGTTATATTATTAGCTAGGTATAGTGTTGTAACAGTGTGCAAATAGTTGTAATATGAATGGTAAGGGAAAGTAAACAAATATTGGTTGTATTTACAAAGGGGTTTGTGCTACACTGATTGCCCTTTTCTTGTGACAATAGGTCACACATTTGGCCGCTGTGTTTGCACACTGTGGTATTTTGACAAATAAGGGAGTTTGTCAATATTGGATTGGTTTTCAAATTCTTTCTTAGTCTGTGTGATCTGAGGGAAATATGTGTCTCTAATATGTTCATACTTGGCAGGAGGTTAGGAAGTGCAGCTTAGTTTCCACCTCATTGGGTGGACAGTGGGCACATAGACTTTCTTCTCTCTCTCTGCCTATGGCGGCCTCTCTCAGCAACAAGGCTCATGGAGTATGTAAATAGTCAAGGCTTTTCTTAAGTTTGGGTTAGTCAATATGGCACTGGCGTACTGGATATCCCCACAGCCCCATGGGGGGCCATGCACCTGTCTGACATTGGTCTATTTTTATTTTATTTAATAAATCATTTTCACGGCAACCCTCCAAAAAGTAATTCATAAACCTTTTACATTTCCATATATACTAGGAAGCTAAGTATTTGTTTATTGGGCTTCAATAATGTGACTGATCAAAGTCCCTCAGGCCTTGAAAAATAAATCATTAAACTGATTGAAATTAAGGGGATATTGGTGAGCAAATGCCTGGTCAGAACTACGACGGCGCCAGTGCCATGAGTGGAGCTTACTTAGGTGTTCAAAAGTGCATGTCAGACCAAGAGCCTAACTCTTCTTAGTTAGGTCTTTATGAGTTTTAGTTTAGAAAATGATCTCTTCACAGAAGTGACATTTACAGGATGGTTATAAACAACTTGATTGCCGTAGCAACATCAGGGAAACTGGGAAGAAAGGAGTGGTGCTTCAAATATAGCAGTTCTGCAATGTCTTTAATTGAGTCTCTCGCAGTCTCCTTAATTGTAGGCCGAGGAAGCGCTGTGACATGTTGTCTGTATACTGGACAGCCAGTAAATTGGCAGATGCAAACCGATATCTTTAGTGGACAAACAGTTCTTGCGTTCTTGATTTTGTTCATTCTGGTGAACCGTCATTTGAGTTGTGTGTTTGCTTTTATTAACAGTCCCTTATCTCTGGTATATCTTGCTATGCACCATTGAAGACTACGTTTAAATTGTGTGCAGTGCAATGGACATAAAATGCACAATGTCGCAGAAAAAACTGTCTGGGTTATCAATACTCAGTAAAGAAAACAGTCGGGTCTGTAACCTGGACCTACAGGCCGTAGTGAGAACATTTGCACACAAAAATGCAAGCCGACGCAGCCGCATATTGTAGCTATTATAGGCCTCTACATAGAAAAAAAGAGAGATTGGCATTAATAAACAGGTTTTACACAAAACAACTTTCTATCCAAGCTGCGAGGGATGGCTCACGTCATGCACGTTCAGGTAGGATATACAGGTCAGTTGCAAACTCCGACCTTTGGGGGGGTCCAGAGAAATTGCATTACGCCAGTGCACAGTCATCAGGTATTCTGCCACTGTATATTTTTTTTTAGGGAAAGGTAGCATTCCAGTTTGCTCTGTTTTTTGGTTAATTACTTCCAATGTGTCCAATAGTTTTCTCATGATTTGGTTGGGTCTAATTGTGTTGCTGTCCTGGGGCTCTGTGGGGTCTGTTTTTGTTTGTGAACAGAGCCCCAGAACAAGCTGGCTGAGGGGACTCTTCTCTATGTTAATCTCTCTGTAGGTGATGGCTCTGTTATGGAAGGTTTGGGTGTTGCTTCCTTTTAGGTGGTTGTACAACATAACATAACATCTCTTTTCTGGATTTTGATAATTAGCGGGTATCGTCCTAATTCTGCTCTGAATGCATTAGTTTGGATTTTATGTTATACACAAATAATGTATTTGCAGAATTCTCCAAGCAGAGTTTCAATTTGATTTGGTGCGTGTCCCATTTTGTGACTTTCTTTGGTTGGTAAGTGGACCCCAGACCTCACAACCATAGAGGGCAATTGGTTCTATAACGGCTTCCAGTATTTTTAGCCAGATCCTAATTGGGATGTCGAATGTTATGTTCCTTTTGATGGCCTAGAAGGCCCTTCTTGCCTTGTCTCTCAGATCATTCACAGCTTTGTGGAAGGTACCTGTGGTGCTGATGTTTAGGCTGAGGTAGGTATAGTTCTTTGTGTGCTCGAGGGCAATGGTGTCTAGATAGAATTTGAATTTGTTGGAGACCATTATTTTTGTCTTACTGAGATTCACTGTCAAGGCCCAGGTCTGACAGAATCTGTGCAGAAGATCTTGGTGCTGCTGTAGTCCTGCCTTGGTTGGTGACAGAAGCACCAGATCATCTGCAAACAGTAGGCATTTGACTTCAGAGTATAGTAGGGTAATGCCGGGTGCTACAGACTGATCTAGTGCCCTCGGCAATTCATTGATATATATGTTGAAGAGAGTGGGGCTGTGTTGTCCCCAGAAGTGGTTTGATTCTATGTATTCTTCAATTACTTTGAGCTGACTGCTGATGTGCTGTCCCTTAGTATATTTCTGTAGTGTTTTAATGTTTCACCAAAGTGAAGACGTAGGCTCAGGTTTTCTGGGTCTCTGTTTTTGAACGGATAGGTTTCAAAATGTCTTTCTTAGGTTTTTACATTCTTCATCAAAACCATTTGTCATTGTTGTTAATTTTCTTAGGCTGTCTGCTTGGAATTGTTATATTTGATAGGGAAGCTGAAAGGTCAAATATACAGTTTAGGCTTTCTACTACAGGTTTACACCTTCGCTATTGCAGTGAAATGTTTTGTCCAGGAAGTTGTCTAAGAGGGATTACATTTTTGTTTGCCAATTATTTTTTGGTAGGTTTCGACACTACTTTCCTTCCATCTATAACATTTCGTAATGGCATGCAGATTGTTCGTCTTTGATGCCTCATGTTGAGTATTGCTCTGTTCAAGTAGACTGTAATTTTGCTATGATCTGATAGGGGTGTCAGTGGGCTGACTGTGAACGCTCTGAGACTCTGGGTTGTGTTCAGTAATAAAGTAGTCTACAGTACTATTGCCAAGGGATGAGCTGTAAGTGTACCTACCGAAGGAGTCCCCTCGAAACCTATCAGACCCAGCGTGCGATAGAGTTGCAGGATTTGTGACCCGTTTTTGTTGGTTGTTTTGTCGTAGTTGTGTCTAGGGGGGCATATTGGGGAGGGAATGCTGTCACTTTCAGGTAGGTGTTTGTCCCCCTGTGTGCTGAGAGTGTCAGGTCTCTGATTGGTTCTGGTGTTTGAGGTCATCACAGACTAGAACATGAAAATGGTTGATCTCCCCCTCTAGGATGGAGAAGCTGTTGTCATTAAAGCATGGGGATTCTAGTGGGGGTATACAAGTAGCACACTGGAGGACATTTTTCTGTTATTTCAAACCAGATGTAAAATGCTCCTGTTTTGATTAATTCAATAGAGTGGGCTAGGTCTGATTTACACCCAATTAGCATACTCCCTGAGTCTCTTCCCTTTTTTACTCCTGGTAGTTTGGTGGATGGGACTACCAGTTCTCTGTAACCTAGAGGGTAACCAGTGGGTCTGTCTCTATACCATGTTTCTTGTAGGATGACAATGTCTGTATTTCTGATGTCTTTGGTGAAGTCTGGGTTCCTGCTCTTTAGGCCAAAGGCAGATGACCTCAGACCTTGGATATTCTAGCATGATATAATAAAAGCTTTGTGTTCCATAGTGTCCAGTGTTGTGCTTTGTGTGGTTACGCCTCAGACTAATAGGTGTGAGCAGAACATACTGGGCACCTGATACATGCCTCTTTGGTCGCTGAATGGGGCTTGGGCGGGTGTAGGAGTGGGGGTTGGGCCTATTGCTCTGCTCACGGCCTGGGCATCTGTCTGTCGCTCTTTCTCTCTCTCAGGTGTTACGGTACTTCAAAAGACAGCCAGTATGACGGTACTTCAAAAGACAGCCAGTATGACGGTACTTCAAAAGACAGCCAGTATGACGGTACTTCAAAAGACAGCCAGTATGACAGTACTTCAAAAGACAGCCAGTATGACGGTACTTCTAAAGACAGCCAGCATGCCTAACATTCAGAGAGGAAGAAAGAGATGAGAGAAAGCCAGCTAGTCTTAGTAGGTGCACGTTTTCCCTTGATTCATACTTGAACAGGGAGGGATGGAAACATACAATTATGAAACTACAGAAGCTATGTTGTATACATTTTCTTGTTTCTAAAGTCATGAAATGTTCAGAGTACATTGAGGGGAGTTAATGCTTCCAACACATGTATAAACATGAAAATTGGCAAAAATAGAGTTCAAAGGTTTTCATCCGACAGTGACGACATGCACACACATGCGCACACACGCATGCACTCATACAAAAACATAATATACAGACACACGCACACATACACAAAAATTCTTAAAATTCTGTGGATTGTTATACTGTATGGGACATTATTGTCCAGGAGTTAACAATGCATTGTATTACTATGTGATGTCATCAGAGAGCATCATAATGCTTTCTGTTGAAACCTCAATGACCAAAGTCTTTCTGGATACGGCAGTCTCGGCGGTGGCAGTGTGAGGGTAGAGAGAGCGGTGAGGGGAGAGGGGTGGAAGGCAGGGGAGGGAGGGAGGAGATGTAGAGGAGGATGGGAGAGTAGGATGGAGGGAAAGATGGAGGAGATGGAGAATGGAGAGAGGTGGGGATTGGGGAGAGGGAGGTGTAGGAGGGGCAGGTGAAGAGGGGGTGAGGTGTGGGGGGCGAGAGAGGAAGAGGTAGAGGAGGGTGACGAGAGTGCCATACTGAACGCTGTGTGTTGTAGAATGTAATGATGTTGGGTGGGTGGAGGAGGGTGGGTCATTAGAGGCTGCGGTATGGGGACAGGAGGATGAGGAGGGGGGAGGCTGGGGGTAGAGTGTGTCTGTAAGAGCTGTGTTTGTACGGGGTGTGCGTCTAGCTTTAGAGAGGTATTTAGGAAAGTGGAGTGTGTGTTTTTCTCTTGAGTCTGTGCCACATGTGTATGAGTGAGTGTGGGGTGTGTGTATGGCTCTGGGGAGGGGGTATGGTGTGTGTGTGCCGGTGTGTGTGTCTCTGTCCCCTGTAGCAGTCTCTGCATGTGCTCTCGTGCCTGCTCCTGCAGACAGCGATACTTGCCCATCTCTTCAGCGCTGAAGCTGATTGGCTGTTGAGCCAGAGGAGGGGAGGGGCCTTGTGACCACTGACCCCTGTGAGGTAAAGTTATGGCAGGATATGAGGTCACAGCAGGATGTGATGTCAGGGAAGGACAGGACGTGTCCTCTGCAGTTTTCTCAGGGCTCTGAGACAAGAGGGGTTGAGGGCACGGTCGACCACTTTGGACCGCTCTGTTCTTCATACTCTCCTTCCCTTGGTTGTGGTCCTGGTCCTGTGTCTGGTCCTGGTCTTGATTGTGGTCCTGTTTCTCTGTTTGGTCAGGGCCCTCCCTCTCTCTTTCTGCCCCTCGTCTCCTAATTCCTCTCCTGATTGCTGGTAGTTTCCCGATAAGAGGCAGTAGCATAGTTCTGCTGGGGTTCCCCTCTCTGGGCTTTGGGGGGGCTTTGGGCTCTCTGTTTGAGAGACATGTAGGCTGTGTTGTGGGGTTGGGGCTCCTGTACTGTGGATGGGTGGTATCAGTGCTGGGCAGAGGTCTAGGAGGAGTAGGTTTGAGGCTGGGTGCTTGGTGTTTCTCCTTGGTGGGTGAGGGACATGGTGCTCGCCTGGGCACCCCTGTTGTTTTTCTCCCAGTCAGGTTGAGTCTTGAGTGGGTACTAAAGCTACTCCACCGCCCACTCAGGTCTGACACACTGGTGCTGCTGCTACAGAAGCCAGGGCTGGGCTGTCGGGGCAGCCAGTCAGGGCTAGAATCAGGCCAGGGGCTGGGGCTGGAGATGGGGCATTTGGTAACCTGCACACTGGGAACAGACTGGGAACCAGGACTGGGGCTGTGTCTATGGTCAGGGCATCTGGTTGCCCAGTCCCAGCTAAAACTATCAAGTCTGGGGCTGGGGCTAGGTCGTGATCCCTTCTCCCACCTGCTCCAGCTCTCTCTACCTTCAGTGGACCTCTGTCTCTCCCAGTTTTCACCCCAGCTGTATCTGTTCTCCCTGCAGTATGTCCCCCTGTCCTCCCAACTGTCACTGTTGCCCCAGGTACATCTGTCTGGGCTTGAGACCCCTGGTCCTCTGTTCCAGACTTCTCCCTCCCCAGGACTAGACCTCCATCCCCTGAAAACCTCCAGAGTTCTGTGACTGGGGGTCGAGAGATACCCCTGCCAGCCCCCTCCACTGACTCCTCCAGGGCTGGATAACCTGCTTACCCAACCCTGCCTCCTACTCCCCCAATCCCTGTTCCCTCTCTCCCTACCACTTTCCCGACAGCCTCTACTCCCTCCATCCCAGCTCTCCCTCCTTCCACTCTCTGTTCTTTCCCACTCCTCACTCTCTGACCACTTCCTACTCATGTATTTCCTGTTTCTGTGGATGTATTTACTCTTCCTCACTGGGCTACAGGAAATATTGCTACCAGGGATGTTGTCATGGCGACTGTAGACTGGGTAGCCCCCGCTGCAACCGTGGAGACCACCATATGCCACTGGGAGGTTGTGAGCCTTTTCCCAGGGCGACCCGGAAGTAGAACACAGAGAGGAGTCTGAACTCCAGTAGAAAGGCCATCCCTGCCTTTCTCCTCTCTCCACCTCTCCATATCTCTCTCTCTCTATCTCTCCATACAGCTGAGACTCTGTGCTGTAGTACTCTGTCCTCTCTGTGACTCTTGGTGCTGAGTTGAACTGGGAGGCAGCGTTATAGTGATGTTGGTCTCTACCTTGACTCCTGTGAGGCCTCTGTCTGTCAGAGCAGGGCACAGACTCAGAGTCACACTCCCCCACAAGGCACAGAGTCCCACCCCTCCTCCTCTTCCCCCTCCTCTTTCCCCCTGCCTTTCTTCTCCTCTTTCCACCTGTCTCTCCCTCCCGCTCTATTTCCCTGTCTCCTTCTCCCCCTCTGTATCCGTCACATCTCCTCTTTCCGCCCCACCAGGTGGAAACAGAGGTTATGACGCTCCTAAGACGCTGCCGCTCTCCTTCGCACTCGTTTGAAGTCCCATTATACCTTTCCCCTCTCCTCCTCTTCTTCTTTGTGCTGTCGTTTAAATTTCGGCATGACACATCTGTCGGAGTGCTTACTGAACCGCCCACGGAGTGTGTGCGTGAGCTGGCAGTGTGCGTACACACACATCTAACCTCGCTTGCACACACACAAACGGCAGCGCAAGGCTGGATGACAGCCTCTAATTTAGGCCTGGGGGTTCTGACGGCTCGATCTCTCTCCTGTTTCACATGTCGTCCTAATCTGCCTCTTTGGGGATTGTGGGGGTTTGTGTGAGTGTTGTCACCGCGAAGGGGGTTACCATTCCCGAAGAGGGGGTGGTGCCATCTGAACCCAGATTCACCTCCACTCTCTGGCACTGTTGCTTCTGCCTGGAAGGCTGCTGTCACTCCATGTGCTTCTGTCTTCTCTACAACGTGACAGGATGATGAGTGTGTGGCTCCCTCATCTGTCCCGCCTGTCTCTGTATATAGATCTGTATTGGATTCTACATTTTCTGTGTCCTGAGGAGGAGGCTGGGAGCTAGAGAACATGAGGGAGTCGGACTCCTCTGTGTGTGTCTCTGTCTCCTGCTGGCTTGCTGAGTGGTTACAGTGTGACTTGGTTTGACAGTGGTTGTGGTTGTGTTCAGGGTTACAGTGTAGTGGGTTGGTGTAGGGTTGCCAGTGTGTGGGCTTACAGCTGTAGGAGAGGTGGGGTTTGGCTGTGGTAAACTGCAGCAGTTCTACTGGCCATCTCAGACGGGTGGATCCGTCTCTGGCAACCACATGGAGATAGGAGTCAGACATAGGAGTCTGATTCACCTCATGGCCCTGTTGTCTGTGCTCTGTACCCCTGTTCCTCTCCTCCCTCTCTTCCACCTCCTCCCTCTTATCTGCTGTCCCGTGTTCAGGGCTCTGGTCTGTTACTCTCAGTCTGGCGTTGTGAGTAGGACAGCCTGGGTCATGGCTAGCAGAGAACCTGTCTCTCTCCTCCCCTCCTCTCTTCTCTCTTCTCTCCTCCCCCTCTTCCCCGCCTGAGGGTTCTGTCTTGTTTCCGGGGTGAAGGCTGTTGGTTGGTTGCCCTATTAACAGGTTGTCTGGGTGACGCAGCCATAGTTCATCTCCTCCCCTTCCCTTCATCTGCCCTCCTCCTCCTCTCCCCTCCTCCTCTTGCTGGTCTGAGAAGACAGAGGCAGATGGCTCTAGCCTCGGGCCCCTCCTGGAGAAACAGAAGGAGACCCCCACCCTTCCTCTGTCTCTGCCCCATGGAAAGGCAGGGTCCTGGGGAGAGCTGTTCAGGCGAGGCTGGGGATCCTCCAGAGAAGATCCACATCTGGAATGCAAGGCTAGGGGTGGGGAGGCTTGGAAGGGCCCTCCAGGGAAGATGGGTATGTGGGTAGGATCCTCTGGCTGCTGGGGCTGGGAGGGGGAGAGAGGCTTGGTCTGGAGATGGGGGGAGTCCTTTCCCTGGAGGCTGAGCGGGATGGTCTGGGGCTGGGTTAGAGGTAGGGTAACAGCGGGTCGCTGGGAGTTCCCTGTGGTTTGGATTAACCCTGTTTGGGTCAAGGGGACATAGTGGTCCCCTGGTCTGTAGTCTCTCTCTCCACAGGGTCTCTCTGAATGCTGGATCTCAGCTCTCACTGTCCCTTGAAACCTAACAACCTGGCCTGGTACCCTGGTGCAAAGGAGAGGAGAGGTGGAGACGAGAGGATAGCAGAGAACATAATAAATATTAAATTGTGAAAATGTGAAACACTGTCCATATTATGCAGTTTACTGTGAGTGTTCATGTTATATTAACTCAGCCTGTGCTTACAGTATCTAGGCCAGCTCTTACATCCATCACTCTGAGGAATAGAGAAACTGACAGAGTGTATGCACGTGAGCGTATGTGGACAGTATGTGTCTATCATAGAGATTTCCCTGCAGTGCGCTTGGAAAGCAGGTCTCTACACACACATACCGTCTTACCTGTGTGTCTGTTGTCGTAGCAGTGCTAGTTGGTGCAGGCGTCTCAGAGCTCTCTCCTGCTTGCGGTCGTCCTTCCACGACTTAGACGCAACGTTCCGAGCAAACTCCCTCTGCTTCAACTCCTTCAGTCTCTACAGGAAGGAGAGGAGAGGGTCAATGTGTGTGTGTGTGTGTGTGTGTGTGGGCGTTGTGTGGAAACTCTATTTCAGCTCCCTCTATCTGTGGGAAGAACCATCTCTGAGTGAGAATTGTCTATCAATCAAAAGTGTGTGTCTACAGACTCATTCAACTCTGATGGAGAGAAACATGTTGTTTCTACATGCTCTGCCATAGAAACTGTATGACAGGGAGAATGGTGATGATTGAGTACTGACAGTGTTATAAGCCTAATGATGATGAGTGTTGCAGTCTGTCAGATTGTCATCTCTCAGACGGTTGCAGTGTATCAACCCTTCAATCATCAGCCTAAATGCCAGCAACCATCTGTCACATTAATATGGACTTCATCATAAGACGATCATTTAGGAAACTTACTCCATTACGCAAATCTCAGTGACAAGTCTGCTTATTGAAATCTTACATTGAAGACATTGACTGGAGTATGGCAGGGAGATGATGTTACTAATAGAAACTACAGACCACTGATAGAATATAGCATAAACAGCACTACAGGAACTGCATTGGAAGAACCTAAAATCCCTCTAGCTTAGAATCATCTAGAACTGCTCTGGAACTCACCTCTAACTCCCTAGAACCCTCTAGAACTGAACCTGGAACTCCTAAGATCACAACAAGCACCATCTCTGTATCATCAGCACTGAGAAACAGATTACTGTGTGGGTCTCCTCTCCATCAGTCTGCTCCTTCAGGCGTGCCAGCTCTTTCAGGGAAATAGTGATTCATGTCTCTGTCACGGTTGTCGTAAGAACGGGACCAAGGCGCAGCGTGTGTAGAGTTCCACATCTTTATTTCAAAGTGAAACTTCAAGCAAAAACAAATAAATCAAATAAACAAACAGCTAAACGTGACTACGTGGTGCACAGGCACAAACACAAAACAATATCCCACAAACACAGGTGGGAAAAATAGCTACTTAAATATGATCCCCAATTAGAGACAACGATTACCAGCTGCCTCTAATTGGGAATCATACAAAACACCAACATAGAAAATATAAACTAGAACACAACATAGAAATATTAAACTAGACTACCCCCTAGTCATGCCCTGACCTACTACACCATAGAGAAACAAGGGCTCTCTATGGCCAGGGCGTGACAGTACCCCCCCCAAAGGTGTGGACTCCGGCCGCAAAACCGGAAACCAAATGGGGGGGTTAGGGGGGGACTAGTGTCGGTGGCGGCTCCGGTGCGGGTCGTAGCCCCCTCCCAGACCCCGGATCCGACCATGGCGCCGGGCTGAATGTCATGCCTGGACTGGGCACTGGCGCAGAGGAGGGCTCCGGCCCTGGAGCTGGGTTGGACGCCGTGCCTGGACTGGGCATCGGCACAGAAGAAGGCTCCGGCCATAGAGCTGGACCGGATGCCGTGCCTGGACTGGGCACTGGCGCAGAAGAAGGCTCCGGCCATAGAGCGAGACTGGACACCGTGCCTGGACTGGGCACCATCGCAGAGAAAGGCTCCGGCCTTGGAGCTGGACTGGACGCCATGCTCGGACTGGGCATCGGCGCAGGGGAAGGCTCCGGCCGTGGAGCTGGAGGTTCCGGACCATTGACCGCCGCTGGAGGTTCCAGACCATGGACCGTCGCACGAGGTTCCTCACTGTGGACCGTCGCACGAGGTTCCTCACTGTGGACCGTCGCACGAGGTTCCTCACTGTGGACCGTCGCACGAGGTTCCTCACTGTGGACCGTCGCACGAGGTTCCTCACTGTGGACCGTCGCACGAGGTTCCTCACTGTGGACCGTCGCACGAGGTTCCTCACTGTGGACCGTCGCACGAGGTTCCTCACTGTGGACCGTCGCACGAGGTTCCTCACTGTGGACCGTCGCACGAGGTTCCTCACTGTGGACCGTCGCACGAGGTTCCTCACTGTGGACCGTCGCACGAGGTTCCTCACTGTGGACCGTCGCAGGAGGTTCCTCACTGTGGACCGTCGCAGGAGGTCCCGGACTGTGGACCGTCGCAGGAGGTTCCGGATTGTGGACCGTCGCAGGAGGTTCCGGACTGTGGACCGTCGCCGGAAGCTCTGGACTGTGGACCGTCGCCGGAAGCTCTGGACTGGGGACCGTCGCCGGAAGCTCTGGACTGGGGTCCGTCGCCGGAAGCTCTGGACTGGGGACCGTCGCCGGAAGCTCTGGACTGGGGACCATCTCCAGAAGGCCTGATGCATGGAGCTGGCACAGGTAGCACCGGACTGGTGACACACACTTCAGGGCGAGTGCAAGGAGCAGGCACAGGACGTACCGGACTGGGAAGGCGCACTGGAGGTCTAATGCGTGGAGCCGGCACAGGTGGTACTGGACTGGTGACACGCTCTTCAGGGCAAGTGCGAGGAGCAGGCACAGGACGTACCGGACTGGGGACACGCACTTCAGGGCGAGTGCGAGGAGCAGGCACAGGACATACCGGACTGGGGAGGCGCACTGGAGGCCTGATGCATGGGGCCAGCGCAGGTTGCACCGGACTGGTGACACGCTCTTCAAGGCGAGTGCGAGGAGCAGGCACAGGACGTACCGGACTCTGGCACTCTCCTCGGCTCGACCGCCCACCCCTTGTGCCCCCCCCCCACATTTTTTTTATTGGGGTTGTCCTTGGGCTTTCTGTGGCCGCGAACCCCGGCGTCGTCGCCTTCCTCCATCATTACCTTCCGTCTGCCGCCAAGGAAGGGTCTCGCATCCACCCATCACTTCTTCCCATGTCCAAAACTCCTTCACCTGGTGAACACGCTGCTTGGTCCTGGTTTGGTGGGATATTCTGTCACGGTTGTCGTAAGCACGGGACCAAGGTGCAGCGTGTGTAGAGTTCCACATCTTTATTCCAAAGTGAAACTTCAAGCAAAAACAAATAAATCAAATAAACTAACAACTAAACGTGACTACGTGGTGCACAGGCACAAACACAAAACAATATCCCACAAACACAGGTGGGAAATATAGCTACTTAAATATGATCCCAAATTAGAGACAACATTTACCAGGTGCCTCTAATTGGGAATCATACAAAACACCAACATAAAAAATATAAACTAGAACACAACATAGAAATATTAAACTAGACTACGCCCTGACCTACTACACCATAGAGAAACAAGTGCTCTCTAGGGTTAGGGCGTGACAGTCTTTCTCTCTTTCTCTTCCTTCCTTTGTTAATCATTTTTCATCCTGCCTTTATCTGCGCTTGGCAGGTAGAGGTGTATATATATGTGTGTGTGGTGTGTGTGGTGTGTGTGTGTGTGTCAGTGTGTCTGTCTTAAGGCTGTAGAGGGATGTAAGGTGTCTGACAATAGCTGCATCACTCTCCTCTATTCTATCAGCCTCTCTCTCCTCTCCTGTCTCCCCTCCCTCTTTCCCTATCTCCCTTGCTCCCTCCCCCTCTCTCTCTCTCTCTCGCTCTCATTAGTTGATCATATTTACACCTAACTTACCATCTAGGAGTCTCCATTTGATCTAACAATAGATCTATCATTTTATCTAGCCGCTAACTATCTATCCCAACAGCTGATTATTTCCTGCATCTCTGCCTGACATGTAGTTCAGTCAAACCTTCCCTCCTGTCTTCCATCTTTCTCTCTCTCCTTCCCTCCTTACTCCTTCTACCCCTCCCCTCTCACTCTCCTCTCTTGCTATCATGAAATCACACACACACAGTAAACCCTAAGGGCACATCTTGATACACTCAAATGAACATGCATTTATTCATGCACACTCTCACTATCACACCTCCCGTGGCTGCTAATCAATGTCAGATAAGTTCATCCTGCTTATCCAGGAACACACACACACACACACACACACACACACATACGTTGACAGTTTTCAGGTTAATCTGTAGTGAGCAGAACACAAACGAGTGTTTCTGTGTGTTATCACTCACTACTTAACATCCCACTGTCCGCTCACTGTAGACGGCTTTGATGTGCTCTACCGCTGCTGTGTGTGTGTGTGTGTGTGTGTGTGTGTGTGTGGGGGGGGGGCTTTATGTGTGTTTGAGTGCATACGTGCATGTCTACATGTCTACACTGGTGTATTCATGTGTGTGTGCCTGCGTACGTGTGTGTGTAGGTAGCGTACAGTAAGGAGCTTTGAGTCTTTGATGCCAAATGCTGGTATGGGAGAAATATTAATCATATTCCTGCTCAGATGCATACATAATGCATAACTAACTCTCTATCCGTGTGTATGTGGACATGTTTAACTAGACATGTTTAACTAAATAGGTCAAATGCTATTTCTAGGCGGTTTAGGGTTAAGGTTAGAATTAGGGTTAGAATTAGGTTTAAGGATAGGGTTAGGAGCTAGGGTTAGTTTTAGGGTCAGGGTTAGGGGTTAGGGTTAAGGTCAGGGTTAAGGTTAGGGTTAGGGAAAATAGGACTTTGAATGGAACTGAATTTTGTCTCTCCACAAGGTTAGTTGTAGAAGAATGTGTGTGTGTGACAGGACTTATGTCAATCATAGAAGGAGCGGATCTGTCAGTGACTGGACCACCTGAGAGTAGAGGAGTGAAGAGGGAATAGAAGGAACATTTTTATTTGTCACATGCGCCGAATAGGTGTAGACATTACAGTGAAATGCTTCAGAGCCCTTTCCCAACAATGCATTGTTAATAAGAAAACATTTCTAAAAATAAAAACTAATTAAATGTATTAAAAACTTAAGCAGATATGTCTTCAGTTAATAAGTATTCAACCCCTTTGTTATGGCAAGCCTAAATAAGTCCAGGAGTAAAAATGTCCTTAACAAGTCACATAATAACTTGCATGGACTATAGTGTTTAACATGATTTTTGAATGACTCACACATTCAATTATCTGTAAGGTCCCTCTGTCGAGCAGTGAATTTCAAACACAGATTCAACCACAAAGACCAGGGAGGTTTTTCAATGCCTCGCAAAGAAGGGCATCTATTGGTAGATGGGTAAAAAAAACAATCAGACAATGAATATCCCTTTGAGCATGGTGAAGTTATTAATTACACTTTGGATGGTGTATCAATACACCCGGTCACTACAAAGATAGAGGTGTCCTTCCTAACTCAGTTGCTGGATAGGAAGGAAACCGCTCAGGGATTTCACCATGAGGCCAACGGTGACTTTAAAACAGTTAGTGTTTAATGGCTGTAAAAAGAGAGAACTGAGGATGGATCAACAACATTGTAGTTACTCCACAATACTAATCTAAATGACAGAGTGAGAAGAAGGAAGCCTGTACAGAATAAAAATATTCCAAAACATGCATCCTGTTTGCAATAAGGCACTAAAGTAAAACTGCAAGAAATCTGGCAAAGAAATTAACTAATTAACTATTAATTATGTCCTGAATACAAACCGTTATTTGCGGCAAATCCAACACAACACATTACTTTCCATATTTTTAAGCTGCATAATCTTATGAGTATACTTGTAATTGTTAAGGACTGGGATGTTTTTTAGGATAAAAAAGAAACAGAATGGAGCTAAGCACAGGTAAAATCCTAGAGAAAAACCTGGTTGTCACGTTTGTCATATGATGGAGACCAAGGCGCAGCGTGTGTATCGTTCCACATTTTATTAAAACTGTGAAACTATGCAAGACATACAAATAAACTAATAAACAAAACAACAAACCATGACGAAGAGGTGCAACATACACTTACTCAAAATAATCTCCCACAAAACCTAGTGGGAAAAACAACTACTTAAATATGATCCCCTATTAGAGACAGCGATGACCAGCTGCCTCTAATTGTAGATCATCCCAAAAAACAACAACATAGAAACTAGAACCCCACATAGAAATACATAAACTAGACAAAACCCCCAACATAGAAAAAAGAAACTAGAACCAACATAGAAATAAATAAACTAGACAAACCCCCCTGTCACGCCCTGACCTACTCTACCATAGAAAATAAAAGCTTTCTATGGTCAGGACGTGACACTGGTTCATTTTGCTTTCCACAAGACACTTGGAGATGAATGCAGCTTTCAGCAGGACAATAACTTAAAACACAAATCTACATTGGCGTTGCTTACCAGGAAGACAGTGAATGTTCCTGAGTGGCCTAGTTACAGTTTTGACTTAAATCTTCTTGAAAATCTATAACAAGGCTTGAAAATGAATTTGACAGAGCTTGAAGAATTTTGAAAAGAATAATGGGCAAATATTGTACAATCCAGGTGTGCTAAGCTCTTAGAGACTTACCCAGAAAGACTCACAGCTGTAATCGCTGCTAAAGGTGATTCAAACATGCATTGACTCAGGGGTGTGAATACTTATGTTAATGAGATATTTGCAAACACTTATAAAAACATGTTTCAATTTTGTCATATGGGGTATTGTGTGTAGATGGGGGAGACAAAAAATATTTTATCAATTCTAAATTCAGGCTGTGACACAAAAAAATGTGGAATAAGTCATGGGGTATGAATACTTTCTGAAGGCACTGTAGGTAGAGGTAAAAGTGACTAGGCAAGCAGGATAGATAATAAACAGAGTAGCAGCAGCATATGTGAAGAGCGTGAAAGTGTGTGTGTATGTGGCGTCAATATGCATGTGCTTGTGTATGTGTGTGTTGGAGTGTCAGTGTAGTATGTGGGTATAGTCCAGTCATTTACATTTTAGTCATTTAGCAGACGCTCTTATCCAGAGCGACTTACAGTAGTGAATGCATACATTTCATACTTTATTTCTTTATTTTTTGTACTGCCCCCTCGTGGGAATTGAACCCACAACCCTGGTGTTGCACACACCATGCTCTACCACTGAGCCACAGGGAAGACCCTGCATAGAGTATGCATAGAGCCGGTATGCATAGAGCCGGTGAAAGGTAGCCAATGCAAATAGTCCAAGTAGCATGTTCCGCAGTCTTATTGCTTGAGGGTTAGAAGCCTTTTGGTCCCAAACTTGGCGCTCCAGTACTGCTTGCCGTGCTGTAACAGAGAGAACAGTCTATGACTTGGGTGGCTGAATTCTTTGACAATTTGTATGGCCTTCCTCTGACACCGCCTGCTATAGAGGTCCTGGATGGCAGGCTCGGCCCCAGTAATGTACTAGGTCATATGCACTACACTCTGTTGCGCCTTACGGTTGGATGCCAAGCAGTTGCCGTACCAAGCGGTGATGCAGCTCGTCAAGACCCTCTCAATGGGGCAGCTGTATAATTGTTTGAGGATTTGAGGGCCCTTGCCACAATGTGTTCAGCCTCCTGAGGGAGAGATGGCGTAGTTGTGCCCTCTTTACAACTGTATTGGTGTGTTTGGACCATGATAGGTCCTTAGTGTGGTGGACACCGAGGAACTTGAAGCTCTCGACCCACTCCACTACAGCCCAGTCCATGTGAATGGGGGCGTGCTCGCCCCTCCGTTTCTTGTAGTCCACAATCAGCTCTTTTGTCTTGCTGACGTTGAGGGAGAGGTTGTTGTCTCGGCACCACACTACCAGGTCTCTGACCTCCTCCCTATAGGCTGTATCATCGTTGTCGGTGATCAGGCCTACCAGCGTCGTGCCGTCGGCAATCTTAATTATGATGTTGGTGTCGTGAGAGGCCCGTGTGGGGCCCCGTGTTGAGGGTCAACGTGGTGGATGTGTTGTTGCCTACCCTCACCATCTGGGGGCGGCCTGTCAGGAAGTCCAGGATCCAGTTGCAGAGGAAGGTGTTCAGTCCCAGGGTCCTTAGCTTAGTGATGAGCTTGAAGGCACTATGGCCTTCGACACTGAACTGTAGTCAATGAACAGCATTCTCACGTATTCTTAGCTCGTCTGGTAGGCTTGTGTCACTAGGCAGCTCATGGCTGGGTTTCCCTTTGTAATCCATGATAGTTTGAAAGCCCTGTCACATCCGACGAGCGTCAGAGCTAGTATAGTAGGATTTGATCTTAGTCCTGAATTGATGCTTTGCCTGTTTGATGGTTTGTCCGAGGGCGTAGCAGGATTTCTTATACGCATCTGGATTAGTGTCCCGCTCTAGCCTTTAGCTCAGTGTATTTTAGCTTGTAAGCAGGAATCAGGATGATATACTTATGGTCAGATTTGCCAAATGGAGGGTGAGCTTTGTATGTGTCTCTGTGTGTGGAGTAAAGGTGATCTAGAGTTTTTCTGACTCTAGTTGCACAGGTGACATGTTGGTAGAAATGAGGTAAGACGGATTTCATTTTTCCTGCATTAAAATCATTGGCCACTAGGAGCGCCGCCTCTGGGTGAGAATTTTCATGTTTGCTTATGGCCCTATTCAGCTCGTTGAGTGCGGTCTTAGTACCAGCATTGGTTTGTGGTGGTAAGTAGAGGGCTATGAAAATTATAGATGAAAACTCTCTCTGTAAATAGTATCGTCTACAGCTTATCATGAGATATTCTAACTAATGCGAGCAGAACCTCGAGACTTCCTTAATATTAGAGACCACGCACCAGCTCTTGTTAACAAAGACACCCCCCCCCCCCCCGAGATTATCCCACGCTGCAGTTCTGTCCTTCCGATGTATATAAAAAACAGCTAGATTTATATTTTCCATGTCCTTGTTCAGCCACAACTCAGAGAAACATAGGATATTACAGTTCTTCAGATCACGTTGATAAGAGTCTTGAAAGGAGCTCCTCCAGTTTATTCTCCAGTGATTGTATTTTCAAGGGAAGAGGTGGTTTACCCACTCACCGATGTAGTCTTGTCAGGTATCCCGCATGCTGGCCTTTATAACACCGCCTCTTCCATTTTTGAGTGTCAGGATTTGGGCCTGGTCCGGGATGAGCAGTATGTCATTCGACCCGACTCATTGAAGTAGAAATCCTCATCCAAATTGATGCTAGTGATCATTGTTCTGATATCCAAAAGCTCTTTTCAGTCATAGGAAATGATGGTGGAAACATTATGTACATAAAAAGTTAAGATCAGCGCAAAAAAATACACAAAATAGCACAATCGGTCAGGATCCCGTAAAACAGCTGCTATTCCCTCCAGCACCATAGACCTGGAAAAAAGCACTAGAAAATAAGAGGTAAGGAGTGGAGAGGAAGGGTAATGACTCAACTTCAACAGTGAAGAGGCGACTCCGGGATGCTGGCCTTCTTGGCAGAGTTCCTTTGTCCAGTGTCTGTGTTCTTTTGCCCATCTTAATCTTTTATTTTTATTGGCCAGTCTGAGATATGGATTTTCTTTACAACTCTGCTTAGAAGGCCAGCATCCCAGAGTTGCCTCTTCACTGTTGATGTTGAGACTGGTGTTTTGAGGGTGCTATTTAATAAAGCTGCCCGTTGAGGACTTGTGAGGCATCTGTTTCTCAAACTAGACACTCTAATGTACTTGTCCTCTTGCTCAGTTGTGCACTGGGGCATCCCACTCCTCTTTCTATTCTGGTTAGAGCCAGTTTGCGCTGTTCTGTGAAGGGAGTAGTACACAGTGTTGTTTCAGTTTCTTGGCAATTCCTCACATGAAATAGCCTTCATTTCTCAGAACAAGAATAGACTGACCAGTTCCAGAAGAAGGTACTTTGTTTCTGGCCATTTTGAGCCTGTAATTGAACCAACAAATGCTGATGCTATAAAAAAATATATATTTCCTTTATTTAACTAGGCAAGTCAGTTAAGAACAAATTCTTATTTTCAATAATGGCCTAGGAACAGTGTGTTAACTGCCTTGTTCAGGGGCAGAACGACAGATTTTTACCTTGTCAGCTCGGGGATTCGATGGGTGAAGAGACTATTGTCCTGCTAATAGCCCATCCTAGAAACGTTGTTTGCAGAACAGCCTGCTACGCTTGTTTTCTCTCCCTGTTTTTAGATGGAGAGAAACCAAAATCCCACTGCCCGGCCGGCCAAACCCTCCCCTGGTGGGCCAATTGTGCGTCGCCTCATGGGTCTCCCGGTCACGGCCGGCACGGGTATCGAACTAGCATCTGTAGCAACGCAGTTTGCACTGCGATGCAGTGTCTTAGACCGCTGCGTCACTCGGGTGGCCCATCCACAAAGTTTTTAATGCTGATCAATTGCCTTGCACAAAGTATCTAAATAACTACTTAAACAGGACTCTTAAATAATTTAATTTAAATGTTAATACATTTTTTGGATCACAGATACAATGAGAAAATATGGAAAAATAAATAAATAATTAAATGTTAATTATATCAATCATCTGCCTGAGAGTAGCCACAATCGGCCCGAGCACCAAGTAATACATTTGGGCCAGATAACTCCCACCGGAATCGGCCCGAGCCCGATCATCATCAAGAGATATGCTGGACCCTATGTCAGAGAGGTGTTTTTGGGACCACATTGTGTCTATTATCCTGCTAATAGCCCTTGTGAAAACATGTTTTCAAAAGGCCTCCAGGGCCAACAGAGAAGTTCCTTACATTTTCCCCCTTCCATCTACCTCTTCCATTTATTCCCATAGTAATTCGTTATGGTTTGCAATGCAAATGAGGGCATAAACTGGGTCAAGACGCCAGCACAGTAAGTAGACCTTTATGTAGTAAAATAAATGTAAATAAACAAGACCTACAACACTTTTAACAGCACAGTACTCAACACTAGTTAGGCTCATGTTGCCTACGCTAGCCCTACAGTATATCTACAAATATTGTTTTTAAATCTCTACATGTAGGTTTCCTGATTTAAACCCGATCAAACTTGTTGCAACTATAATGTAGTTGAAATAATCATCTGCATGTTTGCCTGACATGGATTGTGACTCCATCTCGTTCCTCGCCCTCTTCAACTCTGCCAATGCCGCCTGACTCTTCGCCAATGACGTGACTCTCCGCCAAGAATTACGTTTAGAGGATTGGAGGATTCTAAATTAATATCTAAGGGGCATTTTTCATTAGGGCAAATCTGGTCTGTGAGAATATCTAAGGGGCTTTTATATAATTATAATGCATGGTTAATAATAATAATAATAATTGCTTTGTTTTAAAAAAAATGATATTTTGGAGATTATTTAGTTTCAAATAACTGAAAGTGAGCAATTGTAATCTGAATAAATTGGAAAAAAATACATTCTTGAACATGGGGTGAGACATTCTTACTAATTTGTAAATAAAGCCAGTTTGTTATTTAGAATTATTTATTTCTGTTTTTAGAGGAAGAGAAACCAAAAGCCCACCATGCCTATTTTTGGGAAAATCTTCAGTCCACATGTCAAGTGAAATTCCCCCATTGTATTTACTCAAGTTCTCTCTTAACTCCAGGACCACCGACAGTTTTTGTTGTTGTTGCCTGATGCAGGACTCTAGTGCCAGAGGAGACTCTCAGACTGAAAACGCCTCCATTAATTGCCACAGTTTAGATTACCAATAGATCAGCATTCTAACCCTCCTTGTGATAGTGTGGTGCAATGACAGAATGCCACCATCTACCACAAACGGTCGCGGCATAAAAGAACAACAGTACGTAATCCGTGTGTAATGTGTTTCTGTAGTGTTATACAATCCCAACATGTTTATTTCACTACCCCTGACAGGAAGAACAGACGTGTCTTTATAGCGGCAGCCTCTGAATCACAAACAGAACAGCCAGCACAAATAGGCTACATTCACTAGTCTCTACATTACAGCTCGAAAACTGGTATGTGTCTGTATATGTGTGTGTGTGTGCGTGCATATGTGTGTGTGTATGTGTGGGTACAATGCCCATGGCTAAAGTCTCTCTGCTGCTCCTATAGCTTGTTTCATGTCTTTGCCGCTGGCAACAACAAAGCCTTAACTCTGGGCTGCTGTAATTCATGTTCAGAACAATGACAACTAAGCAACAGCTTTATGTTTATTTTACGTTTCTCTTTGTAGGACGAGACTGGAAGACTTGGTCTGCGTGTGTGTGAGGGGAGGTTTTGCGTGTTTGTGCTTTTGTGTGTGTTTGTTACCTGTCTGTGTGCGTGGTCGTAGGAGTTGATGTGGTTGTCATACTCCTGGTGTCTCAGGTACTGTTTCTCACACAGCTGACAGAAGAAACTCGACTTCCCATCATCCTCCACTGTACCTGCTGCACTCTCACCATGATCCTAGAGAGAGAGAGAGAGAGCGAAAGAGAGAGACAGAGGGACAGAGAGAGAACATTTGTGGAGAGAGATAGAGATGGAGAGAGAGAGAGAGAGATAAAGAGAGAAGGTGTAGAAAGAGGGAAAGAGATGTTAGTTATGCTGTCACAGATGTCAACTCCAGATGTCCTGTCCTTAGTGGGGTTCATGGAAAGCAGCAGGGTGGAGTGGGACAATTTCATCCTTCATAACACTATGTTAAACTTTCATAACGCTACATTAGATCTTCATGTCACTACGTTAAAACAGACTTCTGTTGGTGTGGTTGATTTTGATCTAAGAGAGGAGACATGGGCCAGCCTAGGATACAATCAAAACATTCTCACCCACCCACCCCTCACATACATACCCAGTCATGCGTCTAGAGTGACTTGACGTGAGTGGGTTTCCTCAGCGGGCACCCCTTAGGACACAAACAGCTGTCTATCTGTGTGTGTGTGTGTGTGTGTGTGTGGGTGGGTGGGTGGGGGTGTGTCAGTGTGTTCACGCTCTGCAGCAGAATGTAATTTCCCTGAGGCTAGGAGCTGCCAATAAACACTACTGAATCCTGCTCTACCCTGACATGATGGGAATTTAATTTGAGTCTCTCTCTCCCTCTCTCTTGCGTTTCCTCTCTCTCTGTGCCCCTTTCTCCATTTCTTCCCATTCTGTCCCTCTGTTTCCCGCTCCTCTTCCCATTACCCCCGCCTGTTTCCTCTACATTTCCGCACCCGTCTGTTTCCCTCCCCTCTTCCCCCTCTTTCTTACTCTCTCTCATTTTCTTCTGTAAGCTCTAGGTCATACAGTGACAGACTCCATCGGCCCCAATTTCCTCAGTAATATGCTTGAGCCAAGGAAAAGAGAAAGGAGGGAGGGAGGGAAGGAGGGGTGGTGATGGAGGACAACACAAAGGGAGGGAGGGAATAGTAGAGCAGGGGGTGTTTGTGTTCAGGTAATATTAGAGCAGTGAAAATGTCAAAGTGACACTAATCTTTAGATGCTGGAACATGCAGAGTTATAAAAAGGTGTGTGTGTACTGTATGTGGGTGTATGTGTGCATTTTTGTGCACTTGAGTTAGTGTGTACACTTGCATGTTTGTGTGTGTGTGAGTGAGTGTGTGCATATATACATTTGTGTGTGTGTTAGTGAGTGAGTGAGTGTGAAAGCCCTCAGAAGAGAGAAATTATTATGATATTTTTGAGTCCGGGTTTTGGAAAGTAATCACTTAGCATATGGCCACGCTTGGTAAAGTCAAATCACCTCTTTCTAGGCTGTTTTGACATTTCACCCTCTTCCTCTGAGCTAGGCATCTCTCCCAAGTGGAACATCAGCAGAAATGTGTCCATTGAAGTGATTGAGCAAATCTGACCACATAATAATATGGTGATAGAACTTGGACAGAAATAACTTCAAGGTGGTTTGGGGCTTTAACATCTGCTCATGGATTTCTTTGGACACTCAAGTTAGTATGCTAAGCTAATGAGAGGCTACTGAAAATACCTACATTGGTTGCTTGGCAACAGTTCAGGTACACTGTAAGTGGAAACATCATCAAACAACATAGTTTTGGGTGTAAATTCTCCTTTAATTAAGGCTAGGGGTCCCACTAGCGGGACAACTTCCGGTGAAACTGGAGGCCGCCCAATTCAAATAAATAATCATAAACATTATGGATATTAAATATTTAGGTACATACACGTGTTAATATCGGTTAACCTCTTACATCTAGACGTTCCGCTAGCGGAACACCACTCCAATATCCAATGATTGGGCGTGGCACGAAATACAAACTCCTCGAAAATCCGAAAACTTCAATTTTTCAAACATATTACTATTTTACAGCATTTTAAAGACAAGACTCTCCTTTATCTAACCACACTGTCCGATTTCAAAAAGGCTTTACAACGAAAGCAAAACATTAGATTATGTCAGGAGAGTACCCAGCCAGAAATAATCAGACACCCATTTTTCAAGCTAGCATATAATGTCACAAAAAACAAAACCACAGCTAAATGCAGCACTAACCTTTGATGATCTTCATCAGATGACACTCCTAGGACATTATGTTATACAATACATGCATGTTTTGTTCAATCAAGTTCATATTTATATCCAAAAACCAGCTTTTTACATTAGCATGTGACGTTCAGAACTAGCATTCCCACCGAACACTTCCGGTGAATTTACTAAATTACTCACGATAAACGTTCACAAAAAACATAACAATTATTTTAAGAATTATAGATACAGAACTCCTTTATGCAATCGCGGTGTCCGATTTTTAAAATAGCTTTTCGGTGAAAGCACATTTTGCAATATTCTGAGTAGATAGCTCGCCATCACGGGCTAGCTATTTTGACACCCACCAAGTTTGGTACTCACCAAACTCAGATTTACTATAAGAAAAATTGGATTACCTTTGCTGTTCTTCGTCAGAATGCACTCCCAGGACTTCTACTTCAATAACAAATGTTGGTTTGGTTCCAAATAATCCATAGTTATATCCAAATAGCGGCGTTTTGTTCGTGCGTTCAAGACACTATCCGAAGGGTAACGAAGGGTGACGCGCGGACGCGTATCGTGACAAAAAAATTCAAAATATTCCATTACCGTACTTCAAAGCATGTCAAACGCTGTTTAAAATCAATTTTTATGCGATTTTTCTCGTAAAAAAGCGATAATATTCCGACCGGAAGACGTCCTTTCCGTTCAAAGACTCAAAATCTAAAATGGACTCTTCACGTGCACGCACGCACCCGTCTCATTGTTCTCAGATCGACCACTTACCAAATGCGCTACTGTTTTTCAGCCATGGGCTGCAAAGTCATCATTCAACGTTCTGGCGCCTTCTTAGAGCCTATGGGAGCCTCAGAAAGTGTCACGTTACAGCAGAGATCCTTTGTTTTGGATAGAGATGACAAAGAAGGCCAAGAAATGGTCAGACAGGGTACTTCCTGTACAGAATCTTCTCAGGTTTTGGCCTGCCATTTGAGTTCTGTTATACTCACAGACACCATTCAAACAGTTTTTGAAACTTTGGAGTGTTTTCTATCCAAAGCTACTAATTATATGCATATTCTAGTTTCTGGGCAGGAGTAATAACCAGATTAAATCGGGTACGTTTTTTATCTGGCCGTTAAAATACTGCCCCCTATCCATAACAAGTTAAAAGCTTAAATTCTTGTTAATCTAACTGCACTGTCCGATTTACAGTAGGCTTTACCGCCAAAAGCATGCCATGTGATTTTTTGAGGATGGCGCCCCACATCAAAATATTTTTCCACCGGCACAGGTTTCATAAATTCACAAATAGCGATTAAATATTCACTTACTTTTTGAAAATCTTCCTCTGATTTATCATCCAAAGGGTCCCAGCTACAACATGTAGTATCGTTTTGTTAGATAAAATCCTTCTTTATATCCCAAAAAGTCAGTTAAGTTGGCGCCATCGATTTGAGTAATCCACTTGTTCAACATGCAGAGAAAGGAATCCAAAAAGCTACCGCTAAACTTTGTTAAAACAAGTCAAAATACGTTTCTATTTAATCCTCAGATACCCTAAAATGTAATTAAACTATAATATTTCATATGGAAAGAAGTATGTTCAATAGGAAAGCGATTTTAGCAGGTGCGCCTCCTCTTCGTCGCACGCGCATAGACAGATTTCCAAGTCTGAGTCCCTGTACTAAAACTCATTATTCTTCCTCGTTTTGGAAGAAACAAGCCTGAAACCTTGAACAAAGACTACTGACACCCAGTGGAAGCCATAGGAATTGCATACTGGGAGCTAGATTGGGGTCTCAAAAAAAGACATTCTGGTTGGTTTTTCTGTGGATTTTCTCCTACCATATCTATTGTGTTATAGTCTCCTACATTATTGTAACATTTCTACAAACTTCAGAGTGTTTTCTTTCCAATGGTACCAATTATATGCATATCCTGGTTTCAGGGCCTGAGCAACAGGCAGTTTACTTTGGGCACGTCAGTCAGGCGGAAATTGAGAAAAATAGACCCTAGCCTGAAGAAGTTTGTAAGCTGATCAGTCAGTCCAACAAGCAGGAGGCTTATCTCCCACTGAAAACTCTCCAAACAATGTGCGTGCTTGTTTGTTTGTTTGTTTGTTTGTATCTGTCTCCTAAGCACCTCCTCACACCTCTCTCGTCTGTCTGAGAAATTATACTGAACCAGGGTGGTGTGTGTGCGTGCGTGTGTGTGTGTGCCGTTTGTTCAAAATCAAATCCAAATGAAAGTTTATTGATCGCAGACACAGATTTGCAGATGTTATCACAGGTGCAGTGAAAGGCTTGTTTCTAGCTCAAACAGTGCAGTAATACCAAGCAATAAAAAATATACAAACACATAATAATCCCCCCCATGTCAAATATATAAATATACATGTATATACAAATAATGGTGTGTATAGTGCCAGAACACTGCTGACAGCTCCTGTATATGAATCACAATTTTTCTGCGATATACACTCAAATATGAGATGTTTCATTTTACATTATACAGTACACCTACAGTACACACACCTCAGTTTGCCTCTGCTCCCTGCTGTAAAGTCTGCTTCCAACTCTCACTCTCAAACACGTAGATCCCCTGAACGCAGCTCACTTTCCAGCCCACTTTCCAGCTTACACTCTCAAACACCTAGATCCCCTGAACGCAGCTCACTCTCCAGATCCCAATCACCTTAATTCTGATCACCTGTTCACACACCTGTATGTCATTATCACACACTATTTAGTTCAGTTCTTTGCCCCCCATCACTGTGAGGTATTGTTTGTTTTGTGACACACGTCTAGTCGGTGCTCTGTTTTTCCCTGTAATTTAATTCTCTTGTGCCTCACTAATGATGCCTTTTGCCTATTCCCTGTCTATACTTTAGCCTATCGGATTTCCTGTTATCAACCTATTGCCTGATCTCCCGCATGACGTTATTAGCCTTTTCCCTGCCTGTACTGTTGCCTTGTTGGACCCCCTGTGTATGACCTTCTGCCTGCCCCTGGACCCAGCTACCTGCCTCCTCCTGTGGTCCTTTACAATAAACACCTGCTGCGCCCTGCGCTTGAATCCAGCTCTCTGTCTCCCCTCGTGTTCATTACACCTGCGAGTAGCCATCCCCAGACACACACACACTGACAAGTTGACGTCTCGTCACTAAATTAATCCAGATGTCAATTTGCTGCTGCAGCGTAAACCTGTTTATAAATTATACATTATTTTCAGTCCCCACAAAAAACACAACAAACTACCAATGCAAGAAACTTATTCCAGTGTCTGCCTGCCAGCTGAAAACCTTTGTGTGTGTGTGTTGGTGTGTGCATGCATGTGTGTGTAGGCTTTCTGCCCCTCCCCCTCTGAAGCATAGGCTACTGTAGCCTACTGATGTTACAAGCGTGATTCAGAAATTAGAGAGAGATTTTTAATTACAGAAGAATGGATTAACTTTTCAATGCTAGTTAAGGATACTATAGTTATCAGTTTCCACATTGGATTTATTAACTACAAAAAGGTAAGACAAGTTGTTTTTTTATTCTGGTGCCCCTCTGCACACACAATTTTGTTAGCCACCTGGCTAGCTCTGGTCCAACGTTAAACCAAATATCTGAAGTTCAAAGACATTCAATGTTCCTCCATAGAAGCCACCCCTCCATAGGTATAATTCTATGGGCCTAATTCAGATAATGCATGTCATAACAACATGACCAGTGCTTTCAGTTGTACAACTGACTAGGTATCCCCCTTTCCCTTTCCTTTCAAGCTAAATCTCCTCCTTGGCTCCTCCACCCTCTCTCGCTCTCTCCCTCCCGCAAAATTTCTGTTGTATCTCGCACCCTGCACTTTCTGTCGATCGCGCATGTAAACAACCAAAGATTGCCCTTCTATATTCGCCCTGATTGGTGAAGTAATTTAAAAGCTAAATGAAAATGATTTCAGAGGTTTGTATTGTATTTTTTTATTTTTTATTATGGATTCCATTAGCTGCTGCCTTGCAGCTACTCTTCCTGGGGTTGAAGAAAATGAAGGCAGTTATATAATTTTAAACACATTTCACAATACATTAAGTGTGTGCCCTCTGGCCAATACTCTACTAACACATATTTACAGCCAAAATCCATGTGTGTGTAATGCGTATGTTATCATATGTGCATGCATGTGTCTGTGCCTATGTGTGTCTCTTCACAGTCCCCGCTGTTCCTTAAGGTGTATTGATATGTATATTATTAATGTTAGCTCTCCGTGTACATGTTCTGGGCCAGTTGTTAAGTCTCTCTTTGTGGCACATGACCACACGACTGGACAGTAGTCCAGGTGAGACAAAACTAGGGCCTGCCTTGTTGATAGAGATAAGAAGGCAGAGTAGTGCTTTATTATGGACAGACCTCTCCCCATCTTAGCTACTGTTGCATCAATATGTTTTGACCATGACAGTTTACAATCCAGGGTTTCTCCAAGCAGTTTAGTCTCCTCAACTTGCTCAATTTCCACATTATTCATTACAATATTTATTTCAGGTTTAGGGTTTAGTGAATGATTTGTCCCAAATACAATGCTTTTACTTTTTTTAAAAAATATTTAGGACTATGTTATTGCTGGCCACCCATTCTGAAACTGACTGCAGCTCTTTGTTAAGTGTTGCAGTGATTTCGCTTGCTGCAGTAGCTGAGGTGTATAGTATTGAGACATCAGCATATAGGTCATTAGGTCTGTTGAGACTTTTAGCTCACTCAGGAAAATAAAAATAAAATAATAAATATATTTTATATATATATATATATAGATATATATAGAGATAAATAGATAAAAGAGAATTAAATGGGAAACGAGTGATTTCCTTAAGTTTCTTAGATGCTCAGATATGTTATGTGCGCATGCGCAGCTTCACTAGAGACTTAAATTACAGCACCTGGTAATCACTTCACCGTAGACAATCATCAGGAGCACACAGCCTGTTGGTATGTAACTGTGAACTACTCAGTCTAGCATTAATGGTTTAAGTCACTTATATGTTTGTGCACTGAATGTTTACCTCACTGTGTCGGTGTTAGTTGGCCAGAAGTAACTTGTAGCTCGCTGGGTGCGGTAGCTCAGCGACCCAGATGCTATATAGCATTAGGCTATTATTATCAGCCATTTGCATTGTGCTGATTGTTCGGAGCACTCTGCTGGTTTCTGTTGGCGGTGGTGATAGCGGTGGTTTGGTTCGGTGATCCATGGCGGAGTGCCGCATTATGTTGCGTTTGTGCGTGTGTAACCGATGTGAAATGGCTAGTTAGTTAGGGGTGGTGCGCGCTAATAGCGTTTCAATCGGTGACGTCACTCTCTCTGAGACTTGAAGTAGGGTTTCCCCTTGCGTTGCAAGGGCCGCGGCTTTTGTGGCGCGATGGGTAACGTTGCTTCGTGGGGTGTCAGTTGTTGATGTGTGCAAGGGTCCCTGGTTCGAGCCCGGGTTGGGGCGAAGAGAGGGACGGAACCTACACTGTTACACGTGTGTAAATCCTTTGGACGAGGCATGCGGTGGCATGGGTTCTGTGTCCTGTGACAGCGTTCATAACAACCTGTAACGGCAGAGTCACTGTGCGCATTCTCCTCTGGCGCTGGGCATTCTGGGTGATGTAGTCGGTGCTGTTTTAAGCCAGATTTGCCACATCTTTGATGGTGTTGCAGGCTGTTTGATTTTCATAATTTACATTATTATTATATTACTTGAATAATATATTATATAATATATTGTCATTATTTGTTTGTTGTATTTCAGGGTTATGACCTGTGGTCATTTGATTTAAAATAAAATTAAGGACAAAACACGAGTCATGACATTGTGTGCTTCCTGGTGAGCCTTTTCGGAGGGCTAAATAACTAAAATCCGAACAGTCATAAACCACGGTTCTCCTTTACATGGATAATGCAAGTGCTAGAACATTCGTCACGAGACTAACTTCTGATAAGCAAACAGTCCACCCATAAAGCTGTCTGCTCATCTGTTGACTTACTAGGCAAATCATTAATGAGTGAAAGCCAAGAAGAGGATAAAGTCTACAATTAAAGGACTACTTAAAACCCAGTTGGCAGAAAACACTTGAGCTTGAGTTAAACGCTAGAAAAGTTGGCAAGATGGCAGCATCAGAGGAGGAGCTGGAGAGGCTAAAACAGAAGCGGTCAGCAGCCCAGACTGCATTCACTAGAAGAGCCAATTACCTCACCTCCAGAGCTAGTGCATTGGGGGAAAGTGAAATGAGAAGTGAGTGGAGGAACTTTAAAGTGGATCACTCCAGAGTCAGAGATGCAGGGTTTGAGTATGCCACAACCCTGAGAGAAGTGGAGAATGATGAAGCCAAAAAGAAGACGGAAAACATTGACGGAAAAACAGCAGAATGTGACTAAGTTTGATGAGACTGAACAAATCATCCTGATCAGCTTCTGGACAAGGTTCGCTGAGGCGGAAATTACCACCCTCACTGAAGAGGCTGGATCAGCCATGGACCAGGCCGAGGACACCGATCACCACCATATGACCAGGAGGGAATGAATTGATTCATAGGAACCTGGAACGGGAGGTCTACAACTTCGAACGAGGATTGGATGAGTGGAAAAATTTGATCCCTCAGTCCAAGGCAACAGAGTCAAAGGACCAGATCCAGAAGTTGAAGAAAAGGCGTGAAAAACTGTGGGATGAGTGGGCATGGAAAGGCGGTTCTCAATCCGACGACGAAGGGAAACTGGGAAAGTGAAATTTGTGGAGCAGGAGGAGCCAGTTGGGACTTACAACTACAGGCCCCAGATCAGCCTAGAACGTGCACGCTTGCCCATGTTTGCTGGTAATATGAGGGATTACTACCGCTGGAAAGCTGAATGGGAGGACTTGCAACGTCTGGGAAATCCTCATGGATTGGAAAATGTGAGAAAATTCCATCCCTTGGGAAGCCTAGATGAAAAAGTCAAGAGGGACCTCGTATTGTCCAGCTGTGGATCCGCCAACGACGTGTTCAGGCTCCTGGACAACAAGTACGGAAATAAGCCAAAAATAGTGCTGCTAATTGCACAAGAAGTGCAAGGACTTTGCCCCATCAAAGGAAACCATCCGAGGAAGACAATCGAACTGATTCAAGCCATGGAGAGAGCTCTTCGTGAGCTACAAGTCTTAGGGGAGGAAGATGCTGTAAAGAACCGAGTGGTTGTGCAGTCGATTGAAAGTAAGCTTCCTGACTCCCTGAAAGAAAAGTGGTTAACACGCAAAAATGACCCTGGAAGCGGGTTTTCACCACGCAACCACTTTGACTGTCTACTGCAATACTTGAAGAAGCAGGAGGACATTCTCGAGGAGCTAGACCAGCTACAGCCTAGCCCGGCGGACAATACTGAGAGGTCGAGCGAAAAGAAGGAAAGGAGGGCATTCACCAGAGCCACATCAGGAAACACCCTAAAGGGCGCTCAACCAAGCTCATGCATCACATGTGGAGACAACGAGCACGGAGGTAGGCTGTTCGCCTGCAAGGTCTTCAAGAAGCTCAATCTGACAGGCAAGAAGGCTCAGCTTAGGAGAGCAGGAGCATGCTTTAAGTGCTTGCGCCTTCATGGTGACGATGGCGGCTGCACACAAAAGTATCTATGCTCAAAGGATGACTGTCAGAAAGAGAGCTCTTCAGACCACAATTACTTGCTCTGTCCGAAGTCACAGATCAAGAGGAAAAGAGAGGAGAGCAGAGCGATGGAAAAGGGGGCTTGGACTAACCAACAAAAAGGAGGAGCTCCTTGCCAAACTTTCTCCAGAGCTGCGAGCAGAGTTCAAAGAAGCCTTTTCAAATAAGATCACGACAAAAGTGTGTGCTAGCACTGGTTGTGAGCCAAAAGATTGCCCTGTCATAATGATGCTGTTGGATGTGACGACAAACTCTGGCCAGCTAGTCGGTACGTTGATTGATCTCGCTTCAGATACTAATTATATCTCTAATAAAGCAGCAGAGCGTCTCAAGCTAAATGGTGAGAACATTAAGTTGATTGTCCAAGGTGTTGGAGGGATGGAGAAAACCATTACTACCATGAAGTATACCCTGAGGCTGAGAGTAAAAACTCCCAGAGGTACAATAGCAGAGCACAAACTCCTCTGTTACGGCTTGGAAGATGTTGCGAAGGTGAACCAAGCTGTCACGCCACAGCAACTTCAGAAGTTCTTTCCAAATGTTCAACTCAAGGACTTGGTCCGGCCCGAAAAGATCGACCTGTTGATTATCCACAGGGAGGGTCGCCTGGTCCCACAGCCAGTCAGAGTAGTTGGAGACCTCGTCCTCTGGGATGGTCCCCTTGGGAAGACTGTTGGTGGAACGCATCCTGACCTCTTTGAAGTGATAGACCTAGCAGTGCACAGGTCTGAAACACATTTCGCTAGGTCAATGAGAACAGCTTCAAGGGCATACAAAGAGATTCTCGTGAAGACGGGAGGACCCAGTGGAGTTTCGGTGGAAGAAGACGACGCAATCTTCCGAAACACTGCAACTACCAACAAAGACGTTTTTGAATGGTTCAAGTGAGACAGTATTGGCGCCGCCTGTGATCCTCAGTGTGGTGGCTGCAGATGCAGTAGGTGCCCCCCTGGAGGCAAGGAAATGACCCTAGGAGAGGAAAGAGACTTGGAGAAAATAAACAAATGTCTGACCTACGTGCAAGCTGACAAGCACAGCGAATCCCCTCACTGGGACGCAGCTTACCCGTGGAAAGGAGACCCCACAACGCTGCCTGACAATCGACGTGCAGTGGAAGCGAGTTTTTTAACCTGTTGGGGCTAGGGGGCAGTATTTGCACGGCCGGATAAAAAACGTAACCGATTTAATCTGGTTACTACTCCTGCCCAGTAACTAGAATATGCATATAATTGTTTGATTTGGATAGAAGACACCCTAAAGTTTCTAAAACTGTTTGAATGGTGTCTGTGAGTATAACAGAACTCATTTGGCAGGCCAAAACCTGAGAAGATTCCAAACAGGAAGCGCTCTCTCTGACCATTTCATGGCCTTCTTGATCATCTCTAACCAAAACAGGGGATCTCTGGCATGACGTGACATTTTCTAACGCTCCCATAGGCTCTCAGAAGGCGCCAGAAAGCTGAATGGTGGCTTTGCAGGCCCTGGCTGAAAAACAGTAGCGCATTTGGTAAGTGGTCGATCTGAGAACAATGAGACGGGTGCGCGGGTGCCCGAGCCGACACCATGTTTACTTTCTCTCTCTTTGAACGAAAACAACCACTCCCGGTCAGAATATTATCGCTTTTTTACGAGAAAAATAGCATAAAAATTGTTTTTAAACAGAGGTTGACATGCTTCGAAGTACGGTGATGGAATATTTTGAATTTTTTTGTCACGAAATGCGTCGGGCGCGTCACCCTTCTTTACCCATCGGATAGTGTCTTGAACGCACGAACAAAACGCCGCTATTTGGATATAACTTTGGATTATTTTGAACCAAACCAACATTTGTTATTGAAGTAGAAGTCCTGGGAGTGCATTCTGACGAAGACAGCAAAGGTAATCAAACTTTTCTAATAGTAAATTGGAGTTTGGTGAGTACCACACTTGGGTGTCAAAATAGCTAGCCTGTGATGGCCGGGCTATCTACTCAGAATTTTGCAAAATGTGCTTTCACCGAAAAGCTATTTTAAAATCGGACATAGCGAGTGCATAAAGGAGTTCTGTATCTATAATTCTTAAAATAATTGTTATGTTTTTTGTGAACGTTTATCGTGAGTAATTTAGTAAATTCACCGGAAGTGTTCGGTGGGAATGCTAGTCACATGCTAGTCACATGCTAGTCACATGCTAATGTAAAAAGCTGGTTTTTGGATATAAATATGAACTTGATTGAACAAAACATGCATGTATTGTATAACATAATGTCCTAGGATTGTCATCTGATGAAGATCATCAAAGGTTAGTGCTGCATTTAGCTGTGGTTTGGGTTTATGTGACATTATACGCTAGCTTGAAAAATGGGTGTCTGATTATTTCTGGCTGGGTACTCTGCTGACATAATCTAATGTTTTGCTTTCGTTGTAAAGCCTTTTTGAAATCGGACAGTGTGGTTAGATTAACGAGAGTCTTGTCTTTAAAATGGTGTAAAATAGTCATATGTTTGAGAAATTGAAGTAATAGCATTTCTAAGGTATTTGAATATCGCGCCACGGGATTACACTAGCTGTTGAGTAGGTGGGACGCTTCACCTAGCCCATAGAGGTTGAACACTGAGAAACGACTGGAGAGGGAGCCGGAATGGAAGGCTGCGTACAGAGAGCAAATCCACGATATGGTCTCAAGAGGGGCTGCCGTTAAAGTCACCCAGGAGGAAATCGATAGCTGGAAGGGACCTAAGTGGTATATCAGTCATTTAGTTGCTCCTAATCCTCACTCAACCACTACCCCTGTAAGAATTGTCTGGAACAGTAGCCAAGAATTCATGGGAATAAGTTTAAATGACCTACTGTACAAGGGTCCTCATGTCCTAAATCAAGATAAGGGGCGTGCTTCTGAGATTCAGGACTGGGTTGTACGCCGCCCTGGGCGATGTGAAAAAAATGTACAACTCTGTCTGGCTAGAAGACAAAGAAGTACACCTCCATCGATTCCTCTGGAGAGACAATCTTGAGGAGGTGATCGAAGTCTTTGCTGTCGTCAGGATCAACATTGGCGATAAACCTGCTGGTTGTATCGCCCAGGTGGCAATGAGAGAAACAGCCAACCTGCCCCAGTTTGCAGCCATGGTTGAGGAGCGCAGAGTTGTGGTAGAAGATAGTTATGTGGATGACATCTTGACGTCCCACAATGACTTGCAGATACTGGAGAAAATCACCAAAGGAGTGGAAAAGATCTTAAAGGCTGGAGGCTTCTCCCTTAAGCCATGGGTCTTATCAGGCCAAAGTGGGAGGTCTGCAACCACAACTGATGCCAGTATCAGTAAGACAACTGTGAGTGTGCCCAAAACGCTGGTGTTACCCAACCAGATGCGGGACGAAGAGAGCAAAGCACTTGGAGTCGGCTATGAACCAGAGACCGACAAACTTCGTGTGATGACCTCTGTAAATTTCTCAAAGAAGAGAGGAAAGATGAGAACAGGAGTTGATTTGCGCGAAGAGGAAGTCAGAGGTAAAACTCCAAACCCATTGACCCGTCGGATGCTGCTAAGCCAGATCGCTGGATTCTACGACCCCATTGGTCTTGCCACACCCGCAAAGCAGAAAGGGGTTATGCTTGTGAGAGAAGCTTACCAAGAAGCGAGTATAAGCAGTCCAGTTAAGGACACTTGGGATGACCCACTCTCACAAAAACTACGAGAGGCTTCTATAAGACTCCTCGAAGAATATGTGAGACTTGCCCAGATCAGGTTCGAAAGAAGCCTCACACCAACTGGAGCCATAGGCCATCCAATGGGAGTCACGTCAGATGGGAGTGAGGCTTCCTACGGCGTGGTGCTCTATCTCCGTTAGGAGACGCAGAATGGGGTCGTAGTGAGGCTGGTTGAGTCAAAATCAAAGCTTACCCCTCTCAACCAGAAAGGAGACGTGATTAAGGCAGAGGAATGTGGTGCTGTCTTTTCGATCCGCCTGAGAAAATACCTTGTAAAGCACTGCCGCATCAAGGTCGCACGCTGGATCCACTTCGTGGATAGCCAAACAATCCTGGGAGCAATTCACAAGGATAGCTATGGCTACCAAACTTTCTTCGCTAACCGCATCGGAGAGATCCAGAAGGCTGGACCAGTGGAAGACTGGAGGTGGATTGAGGGTAACCTGAACATAGCAGACATTGTCACAAGGGGAGCATCTCCTGAGGAACTCGATGAAGGGTCAAGAGTGGCAACAAGGCCCAGAGTTCCTGAGTTGGCCTGAGGCTGAGTGGCCTGTGAAGACGGCCAGTGAGATAGTGACCAGCGTGGCTGATGACGTTAAAAGGTTGCAGAGAAGAGCGTTCTCAGCTGTAGTCACCAGGTCTCAGGCAGAAAAGTTCTCAGGCCCCAGCAATACTGATGTTGGGGCAGACTTGCAAGACTCCGCACCACGACCGCAGATGAAAGACCAAGGTCCAACTCCAGCAGTAGAGAGGCCAAAGAGGAAGCCCTGGGTTGTAGCTCTAGTGCGCCTTGTCGGGCACGAACGATTCAGTAGCTTGTCTAAATTGTGTGGAACAATCGCCTGGGTTCGAAGAGCGGCAGAATCCTGGCTGAGGACAAGCTACCAAGCCTCGAGCTCAGCAAACTGGGAGGTGAGGGGGCCCAGGCTGTCTGTGGGAGAGAGAACAGCGGCTTTCCAAGACCTAGCCCTTGCAGCCCAAGACGGCGTGAACTTTCAGGATACGACCTTAAACCGCCTTGTTGTGATGAAAGATGACAACAATGGACTCTTACTTTGTGGTGGTAGAGTCCAGTCTTGGAATGAAGACGGAACCGCTGTACCTTTAACCTCTCTGGCGCATGTGGGACGAACTCGTCCCACCTACGTAACAGCCACTGAAATCCAGTGGCGCGATTTTTGAATCGTTAGAAATACTATTACTTCAATTTCTCAAACATATGACTATTTTACAGCTATTTAAAGACAAGAATCTCGTTAATCTAACCCCACTGTCCGATTTCAAAAAGGCTTTACAACGAAAGCAAAACATTAGATTATGTCAGCAGAGTGCCCAGCCAGAAATAATCAGACACCCATTTTTCAAGCTAGCATATCATGTCACATAAACCCAAACCACAGCTAAATGCAGCACTAACCTTTTATGATCTTCATCAGATGACACACCTAGGACATTGTGTTATACAATACATGCATGTCTGTTCAATCAAGTTCATATTTATATCAAAAAACAGCTTTTTACATTAGCATGTGACGTTCAGAAAAAGCATAACCCCCGCAAACTTCCGGGGAATGTACTAACAGTTTGCTAAATTACTCACGATAAACGTTCACAAAAAGCATAACAATTATTTTAAGAATTATAGATACATTACTCCTCTATGCACTCTATGTAACCTGTTCGGGCTAGGGGGCAGTATTGAGAATTTTGGAAAAAATATGTGCCCATTTTTAACTGCCTCCTACACCAACTCAGAAGCTAGAATATGCATATTATTGTTCAGGTTTGGATAGACAACACCCTAAAGTTTCTAAAACTGTTTGAATGGTGTCTGTGAGTATAACAGAACTCCTATGGCAGGCAAAAACCTGAAAAGGTTTCATGCAGGAAGTGGCCTGTCTGACAAGGAGTCGTGCGTCTTGCATCTGTTTATTGAAAAGTAAGGATCTTAGCTGTAACGTGACAATTTCTAGGGCTCCAATAGGCTCTCAGAACCCGGGAAATACCTGAAGGATGACGAGGCGGCCTCTGGCTGAAACAGATTATCGCCTTTGGTAAGTGGCCGATCAGAGGACCATTGAATGAGGCGCGTGCACGATTCGCCCCCGTGGAGAAATTTAATTCGGCTGTTTAGGCTCATTGCAGATTCCCGGTCGGAATATTATCGCTTTTCTACGAGATAAATGGCATAAAAATTGGTTTTAAACAGCGGTTGACATGCTTCGAAGTACGGTAATGGAATATTTAGACATTTTTTGTCACGCCATGCGCGAGACCGTGATGTAGCATTCTGATAGTGTCTAGAACTCACGAACAAAACGTTGCTGTTTGGATATAACGATGGATTATTTGGGACCAAACCTACATTTGTTATTGAAGTAGAAGTCCTGGCACTGTATTCTGACGAAGAACAAGCAAGGTAAGAACATTTTTCTTATAGGAAATGTGATTTTGGTGAAGGCTGAACTGGGTGGGTGTCTAAATAGCTAGCCCTGTGATGCCGGGCTATGTACTTAGATTATTGCAAAATGTGCTTCATCCGAAAAGCTATTTTAAAATCGGACATATCGAGTGCATAGAGGAGTTCTGTATCTATAATTCTTAAAATAATTGTTATGCTTTTTGTGAACGTTTATCGTGAGTAATTTAGCAAACTGTTAGTAAATTCCCCGGAAGTTTGCGGGGGGTATGCTTTTTCTGAACGTCACATGCTAATGTAAAAAGCTGGTTTTTGATATAAATATGAACTTGATTGAACAGACATGCATGTATTGTATAACATAATGTCCTAGGTGTGTCATCTGATGAAGATCATAAAAGGTTAGTGCTGCATTTAGCTGTGGTTTGGGTTTATGTGACATGATATGCTAGCTTGAAAAATGGGTGTCTGATTATTTCTGGCTGGGCACTCTCCTGACATAATCTAATGTTTTGCTTTCGTTGTAAAGCCTTTTTGAAATCGGACAGTGTGGTTAGATTAAGGAGATTCTTGTCTTTAAATAGCTGTAAAATAGTAATATGTTTGAGAAATTGAAGTAATAGTATTTCAAACGATTCAAAAATCGCGCCACTGGATTGAAGTGGCTGTTACGTAGGTGGGACGAATTCGTCCCACATGCGCCAGAGAGGTTAACAGTCTTAGCGGAACAACTGGCTGCTACACCTGGGGGGAGTTCCAGACCCTTCTCTGCTCTGCAGCCAACTTGACTAATGAGCGACCCATCGACGCCAGGGCACAGGAACAAGAGGACTCAGTGGAGTATTGACTCCCTTATCCTGGGGCGCACCGGACAGGGAGGTGACATACACGGAATCAACATGGAAACCCGCTCTTGGCACAGGCTGAGGGCTGTCCAGGCTGGAGTCGACAGGTTCTGGAAGAAATGGAGCGAACTCGCAGGACCAAACTTGTTCATACGACACAAGTGGCACCGAGCAGAGAGAAGTATCAAGGTTGGAGACATAGTCTGGATTGCGGACCAGAACGCTCTGGGGGGGCAGTTCCGGCTCGGACGGGTTGCTACAACATATCCAGACGAGAAGGGGGTTGTCCGGGATGCGGACATAACAACCTGCATGGGTCTTCCTGCACCCATGGTTCCCAGGGCCCGGAGAAAGGACTCTACCATGCACATGAAAATCGTCATTCGCAGGGATGTGCGGAGGTTGGTGATCTTGATTCCTGCTGAAGACCAAGAGGAGGTAAGGTAAGTCCTCGCCATGGGTACCCAAAGACTGTGACTCTGTGTTCTTTGCTTAGCTAGCGGGTAACCCTGGGAGGCAACTGAGTGCTTCGAGGGCAAACCTACACTCAGTAGGAGGAAAGGTGGTGGAGCCTACCTCCTTAGTTAACACAGGTTTGTTTGTAAATGCCTAGAAAGACTGGACTTTAGTTTGAAATTCTCACTGAGAGACTCAAGACTGTGCCCTCTTTGGATCTTCGATCAGTCGGCCAAGTGGGAGGTGTTGAGACTTTTAGCTCACTCAGGAAAATAAATATAAAAAAATAAAATTTTATATATATATATATATATATATATATATATATATAATTAGATAAAATAATTAAATGGGAAACGAGTGATTTCCTTAAGTTTCTTAGATGCTCAGATATGTTATGTGCGCACGCGCAGCTTCACTAGAGACTTAAATTACAGCACCTGGTAATCACTTCACCGTAGACAATCATCAGGAGCACACAGCCTGTTGGTATGTAACTGTGAACTACTCAGTCTAGCATTAATGGTTTAAGTCACTTATATGTTTGTGCACTGAATGTTTACCTCACTGTGTCGGTGTTAGTTGGCCAGAAGTAACTTGTAGCTCGCTGGGTGCGGTAGCTCAGCGACCCAGATGCTATATAGCATTAGGCTATTATTATCAGCCATTTGCATTGTGCTGATTGTTCGGAGCACTCTGCTGGTTTCTGTTGGCGGTGGTGATAGCGGTGGTTTGGTTCGGTGATCCATGGTGGAGTGCCGCATTATGTTGCGTTTATGCGTGTGTAAATCATTTGGACGAGGCATGTGGTGGCATGGGTTCTGTGTCCTGTGACAGCGTCCATAACAACCTGTAACGGCAGAGTCACTGTGCGCATGCTCCTCTGGCGCTGGGCATTCTGGGTGATGTAGTCGGTGCTGTTTTAAGCCAGATTTGCCACGTCTTTGATGGTGTTGCAGGCTGTTTGATTTTCATTATTTACATTATTATTATATTACTTGAATAATATATTATATAATATATTGTCATTATTTGTTTGTTGTATTTCAGGGTTATGACCTGTGGTCATTTGATTTAAAATAAAATTAAGGACAAAACACGAGTCATGACATTGTGTGCTTCCTGGTGAGCCTTTTTGGAGGGCTAAATAACGAAAATTCGAACAAGGTCATTAGTAGATCATTAGTAAAGATTGAAAAAAGTAAGGGGCCTAGACAGCTGCCCTGGGTAATACCTAACTAACTAGATTATGTTGGAGAGGCTTCCATTAAAGAACACCCTCTGTGTTCTGTTAGAAAGGTAACTCTCAATCCACAATATAGCAGGGGATGTAAAGTCATAACACAAGTTTTTCCAACAGCAGATTATGATCAATAATGTCAAAAGCTGCACTGAAACCTAACAAACAGCTCCCACAAACTTTTTATTATCAATTTCTCTCAGCCAATCATCAGTCATTTGCGTAAGTTGAATGCCCTTCCCTATAAGCGTGCTGAACATCTTTTGTTAATTTTTATTGCTTCACTGGGAGGCTTATCAAAGGTTGACATGATATTTATGTTTGAGCTGATAGTGCAGGGTGAGCTACAGTGGACTTCCTACTAGGGCAAACCGCCTCAGTTCGAACGGTAGATCTCAGGTTCATAGGCACATGATAACTGCATACAATAGGATTGTAGGAAGCATTCAGAGGCATTCAGGGGAGTAAGAGTAGAATTGACAGAGGCATTCAGGGGACTGACAGAGGCATTCAGGGGAGTAAGAGGTACATAAATTAGGTTACTTACATTATGACTGCCAACGGCCCTAAGGACAATGTACATTTGCAGCAGCGCTACGCTGTTGGTAGGGATTATCTGAGCAGGGCTTGGGTCACAATTATGACACAGACACATTTTTGTTCCCGCCTGTCATTTCTTTTAGACATGTTGGTCACGCTTTGAGTGGTTTACATGCATGCTATGCGTGATTATGTCTGTGCTATAGACTGAGGTGACAGCTTCATGTTCTACTCCTCTGCTGTTCTCTCCTCTCCTCTCTCCCCCTATCCTCTCCTCTTCTCTCATCTCCTAACCTCTCCTTTCATTGTCCCTGGTCACACAGAGTTTATCATATGATACAACTTTTAAAACAAATCCGTTTTGGCTAGCCACAGCAGTCAACTAGCTACCTAAGTAGCTGTTTAGCTTTCCAGCACATTCACTAATTCGTTTGTAAACAATAACAAGCTAGTTAGCTACCACATGTTCTTGTCAAACTGTCAACATAATAGCGAACTGGCAACAATAATAATCTAAAAACCACTTGAGTGCAAAAAAATCAGATTTGACCATTCAGATACGAATTGCATGGCCAGAAATCAGATTTGTATGTTGCTTGAAATATCAGATTCCATGTGCTTTTTGGCTGTTCAGACTGCAGGAAAAAGAACAGATTCGAATCTGTATTTTTGTATTTATTTGAGTCACTTCAAACTGTCAATGTGAACAAGGCTTTAGTGAAGAAGGCTCACAGATAGACATCTGTACTACTGCTACAGTAGGTAGGGTAGGCTAATATATTCAGAGACTCTTAATTGCATCTGTGTGAAGGGTATATTCATAATTTTGTAGATCAACTCCTATAATTGCTATCCTGCCTTAATGACGGGAAATACTGTACACACACACTGTCACGTCCTGACCATAGAAAGCTGTTATTTTCTATGGTAGAGTAGGTCAGGGTGTGACGGGGGTTTTCTAGTTTAGATTTTCTATGTTGTTGTTTTTTGGGATGATCTCCAATTAGAGGCAGCTGGTCATCGTTGTCTCTAATTGGAGATCATACTTAAGTAGTTGTTTTTCCCACCTGGGTTTGTGGGAGATTGATTTTGAGTATGTTAACTCTTCGTCACGGTTTGTTTTTGTTCATTCAGTTTATGTTGTATGTATTGCATAGTTTCACAGTTCAATAAAATACGTGGAACGATAATCACGCTGCACTTTGGTCCGCTTCATCCTACGACAACCGTGACAGAATCTCCCACTACAATAAGACCAAGCAGCGTGGAATGGACCAGTGGACTTGGGAGGAGATACTGGATGGGAAAGGACCTTGGAGGCAGGCTGGGGAGTATCGCCGTCCTAAAGAGGAGATTGAGGCAGCGAAAGCGGAGCGGCGATATTACGAGGCACTATACCAACTACGAGGCAAGTGCGAGAGGCAGTCTTGGGGGGGGCACACGGGGAGTGGGCAGAGTCAGGGTGGAGACCTGAGCCAACTCCCCGTGCTTACCGTGGGGAGCGAGTGACTAAGCAAGCACCGCGTTATGCGGTGATGCACACTGTGTCGCCAGTGCGTATTCAAAGCCCAGTGCGTCCAGTGCCAGCGCCCCGCATTTGCCGGGCGAAAGTAAGCATCCAGCCAGGACGGGTTGTGCCAGCTCTACGCTCGAGACCTCCAGTGCACCTCCACGGTCCAGTATATCCTGTCCTGGCTCCTCGCACTCACCCTGAAGTGCGTGTCACCAGTCTGGCGCCACGTGTGCCAGCCCCACGCATCAGGCCTCCTGTGTGCCTGCCCAGTCTGGGGTGTCCTGTTCCTGCTCCCCGCACTCGCCCTGAGGTGCGTTACCAGTCTGGTACCACCTGTGCCAGCCCCACGCATCAGGCCTCCAGTGCGCCTGCCCATTCCAAGGTGTCCTGTTCCTGCTACCCGCACTCGCCCCGAGGTGCGTGTTACCAGTCTGGCGCCACCTGTGCCAGTCCCACGCATCATGCCTCCAGTGCGCATTCCGAGTCCAGAGCTTCCGGCGACAGTTCCCAGTCCGGAGCTTCCGGCGACAGTTCCCAGTCCGGAGCTTCCGGCGACAGTTCCCAGTCCGGAGCTTCCGGCGACAGTTCCCAGTCCGGAGCTTCCGGGGACGTTTTACAGTCCGGAACCCCCTGAGACGGCCCACAGTCCGGAACCCCCTGAGACGGCCCACAGTCCGGAGCCCCCTGAGACGGCCCACAGTCCGGAGCCTCCTGAGAGGGCCCACAGTTGACTGTGCCTTTTAAACAGCTTGGAAAATTCCAGGAAATTATGTCATGGCTTTAGAAGCTTTTGATAGGCTAATTGACATCATCTGAGTCAATTGGAGGTGTACCTGTGGACGTATTTCAAGGCCTACTAGTACAAAAAAAATGCATGGTATGAAATGTATGCACTCACTACTGTAAGTCGCTCTGGATAAGAGCGTCTGCTAAATGACTAAAATGTAAATGTAAAATGTCTACCTTCAAACTCAGTGCCTCTTTGCTTGACATCATGGGAAAATCAAAATAAATCAGCCAAGACCACAGAAAAAAAATTGTAGACCTCCACAAGTCTGGTTCATCCTTGGGAGTAATTTCCAAATGCCTGAAGTTACCACGTTTATCTATACAAACAATAGTACGCAAGTATAAACACCATGGGACCACACAGCCGTCATTCCGCTCATGAAGGAGACGCGTTCTGTCTCCTAGAGATGAATGTGCTTTGGTGCGAAAAGTGCAAATCAATCCCAGAACAATGTGGCGGATGAATCAGAATTAGTTTGGTAACATAGATAATTAAGATGTTTTATTAGCATAATATGCTTATGTGAGATACTTGTCATTAGAAAGTATCCCTTTGGACTCTGGTGTCTTTTAGTTGCACTTTTCCCTTAGCTGGGGCCCAGGGAGGGGAGAGGTCAGACTTGTCTTTGACATATCTCTGTTGCTATGCAGAATATCAGACAAAAAGGACAAAATTGAACATTGTCTTCATATGTGAATGTGTCTTTACCTATTCTTAAACCATGTGAAGAGATGGCGTGATTAATGGGTAACCAATTATTTGTCTCCACAATGTCTGTGCGCAAGTCACTCCCCTCAGTGAGCTTGTCCAGGAGTGGAGTCAAGAGGGGGTTTACATGAGATGGGAGTGTCTAGAGTTGTCAATTGATTTATGTATTGGATGAGCTAATGGTTCTGTTCTATACCATACCAGGGAGAGACGGTTCCAGTTTGGGGTAGGAGGACCAGATACTGGTCTATACAATGGACACTTGATACAGCAGTTCCTGTCTGCTATGTTTTATAGATATCTTTCATACAAAACTTAACCTTTGTGAACTGTTCCTAAGATCTGTTGTTCGTCATGTACGTTGAGAGGGGTGGATCTTGGGTATAAAAGATCTTTACACAAAAGTACAATCACTTTTCAGTGGTTCATTAGAGATAGCGCATCATTGAAGGTCAAGTGCTTTTGCAAAAGCATCTTATTTATTAAAGATGTAGTTTTAAGAATAACTCTGACTGGTGTGTGAAGTTTAACTCTCCTCATTTGGTAATGCAGAAATTAGCCATCACAACAACAGCAAAGGACCTTGTGAAGATGCTGGCGGAAACAGGTACAAAAGTGTATATATATCCACAGTAAAACGAGTCCTATATCGATGTAACCTGAAAGGCCCCTCAGCAAGGAAGAAGCCACTGCTCCAAAACTGCCATAAAAAAGCCAGACTACGGTTTGCAACTGCACATGGGGACAAAGATCATACTTTTTGGAGAAATGTCCTCTGGTCTGATGAAACAAAAATAGAACTCTTTGGCCATAATGACCATTGTTATGTTTGGAATAAAAAGGGGGAGGCTTGCAAACCAAAGAACACCATCCCAACCGTGAAGCACGGGGGTGGCAGCATCATGTTGTGGGGGTGGTTTGCTGCAGGAGGGACTGGTGCACCTCACAAAATAGATGCCATCATGAGGGAGGAAAATGATGTGGATATTTTGAAGCAACATCTCAAGACATCAGTCAGGAAGTTAAAGCTTGGTCGCAAATGGGTCTTCCAAATGGACAATGACCCCAAGCATACTTCCAAAGTTGTGGCAAAATGGCTTAAGGACAACAAAGTCAAGATATTGGAGTGGCCATCACAAAGCCCTGACCTCAATCCTACTGAAAAAGCGTGTGCGAGCAAGGAGGCCTACAAACCTAACTCCGTTACACCAGCTCTGTCAGGAGGAATGGGACACAATTCACCCAACGTATTGTGGGAAGCTTGTGGAAGGCTACCCAAAACGTTTGACCCAAGTTAAGCAATTTAAAGGCAATGCTACCAAATACTAATTGAGTGTATGTAAACTTCTGACCCACTGGGAATGTGATGAAAGAAATAAAGCTGAAATAAATCATTCTTCCTAAATAGATCATGTATCTACTGTATGAACGATGCAGGATGGAGACGTACCTACCATAACACCAATAGCCAAAAAGTTTTTAAACTAGATACTGTAGCTCTGGCCAAAAACACAGATCTGTTAAAACTAGATACTGATGTTTTGCCATCATAGTAAAGGCTGAAAGTACAGATCTGAGAATACTGCAGCCCTGGCAACGAACATAGATCTGTGAAAAGATTATTGGATGCTGGAGCATTTCCAGATGGAACAATTGTGTAGCTCTGGACCCTGGACTGTGTATAGCAGGAGAGACAGAGAGAGAGGCATCTGATTCAGTGTGACCTATCACATCCAGATTGGATGGGAATGAAAAGGAGATGCGTAACACACACACACACTGCATCGGCAAGAAGAAAACAACATGTTCCTCTCATCTAAGAGTCATAAATCAATGATCAATCCAATCAAATAATCAATTAACCATGGATCAATAATTAATTACCTGTCCATCACCCAGCTCAGTCCTTTATACCCTGGCCAGAGAATCAGTCAACAGATTCCTCTCTCTCTCTCTTTCTATCCATCTGCATCTCGGTTCCATTCTCCTTTTTTTATCATCGTTCATCAAACATTCTTTCTTCCTCCTCTTTCCCTCCATCTATAGGATTCTTGTACTGAGTGAACTATAGCGTCTTACATAAGGCCTTTCTTGTTGAACAGAGTCACAGACATGTAGCAGCTACACAGAGAGGACATAAAGGACAGTTCCAGACAGACAAAGAACAGTACAACTGCTACAGTCATATCCCAAAGAGAGATGAAGTGAGCAGATGGGTAGATGACGGGAGGACTGTCTGCACTGACCCTTTTGACTCATCACATACGCTGCTGCTACTGTTTATTTTCTATCCTGTTGCCTAGTCACTTTATCCCTACCTACAGTATATGTATAGTACCAGTCAAAAGTTTGGACACACATGCTCATTCAAGGGTTTTTCGTTATTTTTACTATTTTCTACATTGTAGAATAATAGTGAAGACATCAACACTTGGAAATAACACATTTGGAATCATGTAGTAACCAAAAAAGTGTTAAAGAAATCAAAATATATTTGAGATTTGAGATTCTTCAAAGTAGCCACCCTTTGCCTTGATGAAAGCTTTGCACACTCTTGGCATTCTCTCAACTTTTTGGTGAAATGTCCTCTGGTCTGATGAAACAAAAATGGAACTGTTTGGCCATAATGACCATCATTATGTTTGGAGGAAAAAGGGGGAGGCTTGCAAGCTGAAGAACACCATCCCAACCGTGAAGCACGGGGGTGGCAGCATCATGTTGTGGGAGTGCTTTGCTGCAGGAGGGACTGGTGCACTTCACAAAATAGATGGCATCATGAAGATGGAAAATTATGTGGATATATTGAAGCAACATCTCAAGACATCAGTCAGGAATTTAAAGCTTGGTCGCAAATGGGTCTTCCAAATGGACAATGACCCCAAGCATACTTCCAAAGTTGTGGCAAAATGGCTTAAGGACAACAAAGTTAAGGTATTGGAGTGGCCATCACAAAGCCCTGACCTCAATCATATAGAAAATGTATGGGCAGAACTGAAAAACTGTGTGCGTGCAAGGCGGCCTACAAACCTGACTCAGTTACACCAGCTCTGTCAGGAGGAATGGGCCAAAATTCACCCAACTTATTGTGGGAAGCTTGTGGAAGGCTACCCGAAACATTTGACCCAAGTTAAACAATTTAAAGCCAGTGCTACCAAATGCTAATTGAGTGTATGTAAACTTCTGACCCACTGGGAATGTGATGAAAGAAATAAAGCTGAAATAAATAATTCTCTCTGCTATTATTCTGCCATTTCACATTCTTAAAATAAAGTGGTGATCCTAACTGACCTAAGACAGGGAATTTTTACTAGGATTAAATGTCAGGGATTGTTAAAAACTGAGTTTAAATGTATTTGGCTAACTGTATAGCCAAGTTATTCATTGTGTGTTTTTTATATAATTAAAAAAAAAATGTTCTCTCCATTGTTGGGAACGGCACGTAAGTAAGCATTTCAGCATTAATCTACACCTGTTTACACCTGTTGTTTACGAAGCATGTGACAAATAACTGTTTTCTCTTTGGACTCATAATTTACTGTTTTGATCCCGCTGCTCTGCTCTTTCTGTGCTCTTTAGGGCTTTGAAATATGTGTGTGTTGGGGGGAGGGTACTTCTGCAGCTGCAATTAATGCTCTGAATTTAGAGATGTTCCCTTTCTCTGCTTTAAGAACACACCCCAAACTAATTAGATAGAGAGAAAGATGTTCATGTATCCACTTCTTTAAACTCCCACACAGACTGTCCCCCAAGGCTAGCCACAGCCACTTTCCTTTTTTATCCTCCCTCTCTCTCTCTCTCTCTCTCTCTCTCTCTCTCTTTAACGCCATCCTAATCTCCCTCCCTCCATTTCCATCCTCACCCCTTCTCTCATTTTCTCCTGCTCTCTCCCCTCATTTTCTCTTATTTCACTCTTTCCCTCTCTTTCACCATCCTGTCTTTCAGCTCATCCCACTGTACAATAACATCATACTTTAACTCTCTGCTTCTCAATCTGACTGGTCTCTATCTGACCCTCTCTCTACTCACATCGCCTCATATACTCTAACCCCTACACTTCGCCACAGGCTGGATCACACTAATGCCTTTCTACCTCCATCCCTTCGTCCTCTCTCTCTGTCTCTCCCTCTCTCAATTCTCTCTCTCCCTCTCTCAATTCTCTCTCTCTCTTTCTCTCTCTCTCTCTCTCTCTCTCTCTCTCTCTCTCTCTCTCTCTCCCCCCCATCTGCCTCTCTGTTCCATTCTTCTGTATTTTATCATTGTTAATCAAACATTATTTTTGTCTCCTCTTTCCACCATTTATAGCAGGGCTCTCCAACTCTGTTTGTGGAGACCTACCCTCCTGTAGGATTTCACTCTAACCCCAGTTGTAACTGACATGATTCAGTTTATCAACCAGCTAATTATTGAAATCAGGTGCTCTGGATTAGGGTTGGCGTGAAAACCTACAGGACGGGAGCTCTCCAGGAACAGGGTTGTAGAGCCCTGATCTATAGCACTATTGTACTGAGTGAACTATAGCGTCTTACATAAGGCCTTTCTAGTTGAACAGAGTCACAGACATATAGCAGCTACACAGAGAGGACATAAAGGACAGTTTCAGACAGACGAAGAACAGTACAGCTGCTACAGTCAGATCCTAAAGAGAGATGGAGGGAGCGGATGGGTAGATGAAGGGAGGAACTGATGAATAAACGAGTGACATGAATACCTGAACAGCAGTCTCTCTCTCTCTCTCTCTGAAGTCACACACAGCAAGTCCATGGGACATGTCTTATATTCTTCTATTTGATCATATATCATACTCATCTCTCTCTCCTTTCTCTTTCCCTCTCTTTGTATGCTTTTTATCTCATACGAAAGACCACGCAAAGCGCAGGACAAGACAGAAGTTCCAAGAAGACCATCATACCATCACACACACACACACACACACACACACACACACACACACACACACACACACACACACACACACACACACACACACACACACACACACACACACAGAACACTCACTACCATTTAAACAACTGTGTGCTCTCTCCTGTGACTCAATGTACTGTTTTGATCAGCTGCTTGGCTCTTTCTATGCTCTTTAGGGCTTTGCATGATGTGTGTATTGGAGGGAGGGTACCTCTGCAGCTGCAACTAATGCTCTGAATTAGAGATTTTCTCTCCCTCTGCTTTAAGAAAACATCACAAACCAATTAAAGAGAGAGAGAAAGGGTGATGTTTGTGTATCCACTTCTTTAAACTCCCACACAGCCTGTGTCCCTAAGGGTAGCCATAGCCACTTTCCCTCTTTATCCCTATTCTCTCCCTCCCTCCACCCTCACCCCTTTCACTCCCTCCCTCCTCACCCCCTCCACTTCCATCCTCACCCCTTCTCTTCTTTTCTCCTGCTTCTCCCCTCATTTGATCTTATTTCACTCTTCCCCTCTCTTTCACCATCCAGTCTTTCAGCTCATCCCTCTGTACAATAATATAATACTTTAACTCTCTGCTTCTCAAACTGACTGGTCTCCTTTTGACCGTCTCTACACACATCGCCTCATACACTCTATCCCCTACACTTCTCCACAGGCTGGCTCAACTAACACCTTTATACCTCCATCTCTTCATCCTCTCTATCTCCCTCTCTCTCTCACTCTGTTTTTCTTGTTCATTACATCTCTCCACTTTATGCCTAAATGCCATCTCCGGCATCAAACATCCTCATTTTACAGGAAAGTAACACGATTATGTGGAACATATTTCAATGCACGCACACAGGCAGGAACGCAGGCACATTCTCACACTCTCACACTCCTGTTCTCTTTTCTCTGTGTCTGTAGTTGTGCATTAGTATGTATAGTGTGGAGTATAAGGTGAAGGGGTGATGTTTCTTAATAGGCCCAGATTTGTTCTGTCACATCAACACCCACATACAGCTTGGAGAGAGAGAGGGAGGGAGGGGGGATAGGAGCGGGAGAAGGAGTGAGAGAGGGGGAGGAGGAAGGAGAAAGAGGGAGAGGGGAGAGGGAGGGAGAGGAGAGGGAGAAGGAGTGAGAGAGGGGGAGGAGGAAGGAGAAAGAGGGAGAGGGGAGAGGGAGGGAGGGAGAGGAGAGGGAGAAGGAGTGAGAGAGGGGAACTGGGGAAGGAAAAAGAGAGAGGGGGAGAGGGGAAAGGGGGAGAGAGAGAGTGAGGGGTGGGGGGTTGGGGTGGCGTTTGAGATCTTTGAGTGTGTCTCAGAAGGGAAAGGTCCAGCAGTTCTCCCTCTCCCCCTTGACTCCATCTCTTCTCCCTCCCTTTCTCTCCCTATCTCTCCTTCTCACTTTTCTCCCTCTTTCTTTCTGTGATGAACTAACTGTAAAGAATCAGATTTCAAAGTGAAGGGATGATTGTATGGAAGGAAAGGTAGTCATGAGGCTTGCGTGTGTGTGTGTGTGTCTAAGGTGAGATGAATGGAGCTGAGATGGATTAGCTGTGAAGGGGAAGTTAAGCGGTGTGTGAGTGTGTGTGTTTGTGTGTAGAGGTGTGTTTTTAACCCTGCAGGAAGAGGAAAAGAGAGGAAGTGAGGCGTTTAGCTATGAAGTGGGGCACTTTTAATCACAGGGCGCGGAATCCTGTATGACCTGCTATGCCATCCATTATTGATGCCTGCCGCAGCCAGACTGATGAATCATTCAGCCACTAGTTAGGCCTGGGAATTCTCCTCCTCTAAGGACGACGACACTCATCTACATAAATCACACGCTTCTGTTACACGCACACACACACACACACATTCTCACATTACCTGAGAAGGAAGTTAACTTGAGCTGCTAAACTGAAGTGAACTTAAGACATGCATACTGTGGGTCTTTGTGTGTGTGTGTGTGTGTGTGTGTGTGTGTGTGTGTGTGTGTGTGTGTGTGTGTGTGTGTGTGTGTGTGTGTGTGTGGACGTGTTTAACTATTCTTGTGGGGACTTCTGGTTGTAAGTAAACTAATAGTAAACAAACAGAAATTTGACCAGCTGGGGACATTCTGTTAGTCCCCACAAGGGAAAATGCTATTTTTTAGGGGGTTTAGGGTTAAGGTTAGAATTAGTGTAAGGGTTAGAATTATGGTTAGGAGCTAGGGTTAGGGTTAAAGTCAGGTTTTTGGGTTAAGGTTAGGGTTAGGGTAAGAAAATGGGTTAGGGAAAATAGGATGTTGAATGGGACTGAATTGTGTGTCCCCTCAAGGTTAGCTGTGCAAGACTCTCTCTGTGTGTGTGTGTGTGTGTGTGTGTGTGTGTGTGTGTGTGTGTGTGTGTGTGTGTGTGTGTGTGTGTGTGTGTGTGTGTGTGTGTGTGTGTGTGTGTGTGTGTGTGTGTGTGTGTGTGTGTGTGTGTGAGAGAGAGCGAGAGATCAGTGCACAGACGGAACCTGTAAAAGCATTAAGCCACGTTGATTACCTGTTGTACTGGACAGCTACACAAACTGCATAATTAGACATAGACACCTACACACATATATATATATACACACACACACACATAAGCTTCCTACTTCTACAACAGTGAATGGGCACTAATAAGGTTTGAGTAACAGAGACGTTTGTCTTTCTGTATTTTTTTCATGTGTTTTGGATTTTCCTAAACTATTTGACAGCGTTCTCTTCTCAGTAAACTTCTAATACAGCACAGATTCAGTACGCCATGGACTGACTAGAAAATCAATGTGTTACAAAGCAGAGACGTAGACAGAAAGAGAGATAGTGAGTCATAGAAAGGAAAAATAGGAAAGTAGAACTATGTTGATGCTACTTGCTCCTGGCCTCTGGGCTTGGAGACAATGGCCGACTGTGAAATGTTTAACGGGATACTTTTGGAGTTTGGCAACTAGGCCCTTTATCTACTTCCCAAGAGTCAGATGGGAAATGTATAAATACTCAAAATACGCATACACGACACACACACCGCCTCCATACTTTTCATCTTTGGAGGGTTTCCCTTCCTCTCCTCCCTCCGTTCTTCTCTATTTAATGAGTAATCCAGCACCGCAGGACATGGATATACCTCACAGCCAGAGAAGACACACATACACACATTCACAACGTGGGCAATGGGCCTGCATACAAAACAACAAAACAACCCAGAGGCTCTTTGCAGTGGTGTGGGAAATACAGAGCTGTGTCCAAACTCTCTCTTCATTGTTAATGTACCCCATATCGTCGGTTTATCTCTATTGTCTATCTCTGCTTTTACTTGTCTACAGTATCTCTACTGTCTATCTCTACTGTTCATCTCTACTGTCTATCTCTACTGTCCATCTCTATGTGTAACATCTATCTCTAATATACTGAACAAAAATAATAACTCAACATGTTTCATGAGGTGAAATAAAAGATCCCAGAAATTGTTCATACGCACAAAAAGCTTATTTCTCTCAAATTTGTACACTAATTTGTTTACACCCCTCTTAGTATTTCTCCTTTGCCAAGATAATCCATCCACCTGACAGGTGTGGCATATCAAGAAGCTGATCAAACCGCATGATCATTACACAGGTGCACCTTGTGCTGGGGACAATAAAAGGCCACTCTAAAATGTGCAGTTTTGTCACACAACACAATGCTACAGGTGACTCAGGTTTTGAGGGAGCGTGCAATTGGCATACTGACTGCAAGAATGTCCACAAGAGCTTAATTTCTCTACCATAAGCAGCCTCTAACGTCGTTTTAGAGAATTTGGCAGTACGTCCATCCGGCCTCACAACCGCAGATCAGGTGTAACCAGGCCAGCCCAGGACCTCCACATCCGATTTCTTCACCTCCGGGATCGTCTGAGACCAGCCACCTGGACAGCTGATGAAACAGATGAGTATTTATGTCTGTAATAAAGAACTTTGGTGAGGAAAAACTCATTCTGATTTGCTGGGCCTGGCACCCCAGTGGGTGGGCCTTGCTCCCAAGTGGCTGAGCCCCTGCCCAATCATGTGAAATCCATAGATTAGACTGATTTCCTTATATGAACTGTAACTCAGTAAAATCGTTGAAATTGTTGCATGTTGCGTTTATATTTTTGTTCAGTATATATCTATGTCAGACCAATGGCCCGTGTGTGTGTCTCTGAGTTGTTGATATTGATGCATGGTGCTCTTTCAGGGTTCTCTCTGACCTGGTCTCATACATAAATATGGAAATACAAACGGTAATTAAATCAAAACACTTTGATTTAATATAAACTACACACATACACACATGCGCGTGCACACACACACCCAAAGCAAACACAAACACGGCAGGTAGCCTAGTGGTTAGAGCGTTGGACTAGTAACTGGAAGGTTGCAAGATCAAATCCCTGAGCTGACAAGGTAAAAATCTGTAGTTCTGCCCCTGAACAAGGCACTTAACCCACTGTTCCTAGGCTGTCATTGAAAATAAGAATTTGTTCCTAACTGACTTGCCTGGTTAAATAAAAACAGAGGATGGTCCAACCACTGATCAGTTGACCTGACAAAAAATGTATGAGGCAGAGAGATGAAAGGAGAAATGCAATATGGAGTGAGAGATGAGAGAACAGCTAGTGGCTGAAGAAAGAAAATTAGGAAAATAAAACGTTGCGCTGGGGAAAAGGATGGAAAGGGGTAATGTACAAAGGAAACAAAGAGAGGTGAAAGAAGAATGTGGTATGTGAAGCTGAAAGGTATTTTCTTCTTGGAGAAAAGGGCAGGTTGACTTTTATTGTCATGAGTCTTGTCCTGGATAGGTCAGCTGCAAAGTCAAAATTGACTTTTAGGTCTTAATTGAAGGTTAAAGTTAAGCATTAGGGTTAGCAGTGTGGTTAAGGTAAGGGTTAGGTTTAAAATCAGATTTTATGACTTTGTGGCTGTGCCAACTAGTGACTACTGTGCAAAGATGCCTCCAGAACAAGATTCATGGCGAAAAATAGAGAAGTTAGTAACAACACAAAACATGTTTTTAGAGATGAACCAGGGAAAAGCTCCCAAATGAGAGAAACCTTGAAGAATGTTTTTGTCACGCCCTGACCTTTTAGAGATCCGTTTTATTTCTCTATTTGGTTAGATCAGGGTGTGATGTGGGGTGGGCATTCTATGTTGTTTATTTCTTTGTTTTTGGCAGAGTATGGTTCCCAATCAAAGGCAGCTGTCTATCGTTGTCTCTGATTGGGAATCATACATAGGCAGCCCTTTTTCCACCTGTGATTGTGGGATCTTGTTTTTGTGTAGCTGCCTGTGAGCAGCCCCAGAACGTCACGTTTCGTTTTTCTCCTGTTTTGGTGAGTTTCCTTAACCTGTTGGGGCTAGGGGGCAGTATTTGCACGGCCAGATAAAAAACATACCCGATTTAAACTGGTTACTACTCTTGCCCAGAAACGAGAATATGCATATAATTAGTAGATTTGGAAAGAAAACATTCTAACGTTTCTAAAACTGTTTGAATGGTGTCTGTGAGTATAACAGAACTCATATGGCAGGCCAAAACCTCAGACGATTCCATAAAGGAAGTGCCCTGTCTGACAATTTGTTGGAGAGTCCGGAGATGCTCGTTCACGAGACTTTGCCATTTTTTTCTTTCACTCTTTGAATGAATACAACGTTGCCCGGTTGGAATATTATCGCTATTTTACGAGAAAAATAGCATAAAAATTGATTTTAAACAGCGTTTTACATGCTTCTAAGTACGGTAATGGAATATTTTGAATTTCTTTGTCACGAAATGTGCTCACGCGTTACCCTTCGGATAGTGACCTGAACGCACGAACAAAACGGAGGTATTTGGATATAACTATGGATTATTTGGAACCAAAACAACATTTGTTGTTGAAGTAGAAGTCCTGGGAGTGCATTCTGACGAAGAACAGCAAAGGTGATCCAATTTTTCTAATAGTAATTCTGAGTTTGGTGAGGGCCAAACTTGGTGGGTGTCAAAATAGCTAGCCGTGATGGCCGGGCTATGTACTCAGAATATTGCAAAATGTGCTTTCGCCGAAAAGCTATTTTAAAATCTGACACCGCGATTGCATAAAGGAGTTCTGTATCTATAATTCTTAAAATAATTGTTATGTATTTTGTGAACGTTAATCATGAGTAATTTAGTAAATTCACCGGAAGTTTGCAGTGGGTATGCTAGTTCTGAACATTACATGCTAATGTAAAAAGCTGGTTTTTGATATAAATATGAACTTGATTGAACAAAACATGCATGTATTGTATAACATAATGTCCTAGGAGTGTCATCTGATGAAGATCATCAAAGGTTAGTGCTGCATTTAGCTGTGGTTTTGGTTTTTGTGACATATTTGCTTGCTTTGAAAATGGCTGTGTGATTATTTTTTGCAGGGTACTCTCCTGACATAATCTAATGTTTTGCTTTCGCTGTAAAGCCTTTTTGAAATCGGACAGTGTGGTTAGATTAACGAGAGTCTTGTCTTTAAAATACAAGGATAGATTGGCGGAGTCAGGGTTGAGACCTGAGCCAACTCCCCGTGCTTACCGTGGGGAGCGTGTGACCAGTCAGGCACCGTGTTATGCGGTGATGCCCACCGTACCTCCGGTGCGCATTCACAGCCCGGTGCGCTCGTTGCCTGCGCCCCGCATTTGCCGAGCTAAAGTGAGCATTCAGCCAGGACGGGTTGTGCCGGCTCAACGCTCCTGGTCTCCAGTACGCCTCCTCGGTCCAGGATATCCTGCGCCAGCTCTACGCACTGTGTCGCCAGTGCGCCTGCACAGCCCAGTTCATCCTGTGCCAGCGCCCCGCACTTGTCGGGCTAAAGTGAGCATCCAGCCAGGACGGGTTGTGCCGGCCCTACGCTCCAGACCTCCAGTGAGCCTCCACGGCCCAGTATATCCTGTGCCAGCCCCACGCACCCGGTCTCCAGTGCATCCAGAGTCTCCAGCGACGGTCCGCAGTCCAGAGTCTCCAGCGACGGTCCGCAGTCCAGAGCCTCCAGCGACGGTCGGCAGTCCAGAGCCTCCAGCGACGGTCGGCAGTTTGGAGCCTCCAGCGGGAGGTTCCCAGTTCGGAGCTTCCGGCGATGATCCACGGTCCGGTTCCTCCAGCGACGATCCACGGTCCGGTTACACAAAAGCGGAGGGATCAGCGGGCGGAGCAGGGGCTACACCCTGACCTTAGAGAGCCGTTTTATTTCTCTATTTGCTTAGATCAGGGTGTGATGTGGGGTGGGCATTCTATGTTTATTTCTTTGTTGTTGGTTCCTAATGGTTTCTATGAGTATGGTTCCTAATCAGAGGCAGCTGTCTATCGTTGTCTCTGATTGGGAATCATACTTAGGCAGCCCTTTTTCCATCTGTGATTGTGGGATCATGTTTTTGTGTAGCTGCCTGTGAACAGACCCAGAACATCACATTTCGTTTTTCTCCTGTTTCGTTGTTTTGGTGAGTTTCATTTTCATTAAAAGATGTGGAATTCCATACACGCTGCGCCTTGGTTTATTTATGATCGGGAGTTTGAAGATAGAAGTTAAAACTGTCACGTTCGCTATCTGTACACCAATTATGTTCCTTCCATATTCATTTGTGGTTTTGAGTGCATTTTCTTAAAGGGAAATTTCACTGCTGCTCTATTTCACTATATATGTCCATTAATATGTTCTTAACATATCACGTGTAGTAAATTTTTTTAATTTCATCATTACACACCAATACAAGTATTTCTGCATCTCACCGGTAAAAACGGCCAGCTACATTTCCGTGCTGTAAGTAAACCACAATGTCCAGAATTCATAGCGATTTGGAGGTGTATCCAGTTGATGTGAGAAATATCAACATTTCTGTGTTTGTAGCCAGCACTTTCAGCCAGAGGATTTCGAAACGGAACTGAAGTCTCAACTGACGGGGTTGCAATGTTGTTGAGCGTTGAAAAGTGATGATATTCCATCGATTTTCCCTTTCACTTCAAAGAGGAAGGCATCCGATCAGCCAACATCAGCACAGCAGAAAATAAGTTGAGCTGAGGTAACATAGCTAACTAGCTAGATAGCTAGTGAACTACATGTTTATCTAAACCAAAATCTAGCTAGCTAGCGTTCATAATATGCTGGCTAGACATTTCAAAGCATAACAATGTAATTAGCCAGATGCTATCTGGTGATGTGATTTGTAACTTTGCAAGCTAACGTTAACCTAACCAAGCTATGTTAGCTAACCATTAGCTAGCTAACTAAGTATCACAGAGGCTAACATGGCTATCTGTTCTATTTAGAGTCGGATCCCATCAACATCTGCAGCGGCATCAAAATCATGCTCAGCACCAGTGGCCGGATTTACAAAACATTACTTACGGGAAAAAAAGGTTTCTTAAGGAAAAAACTAGGAAGTTCACGAGATAGTTCATAAATGCAATTCCTCAAAATGTTCTTAGGAATTCGTAGTATCTTCTTATGTGGCATTGACATTAGTGATGTGCTTGAAACCAATAAATAAGCCTATGTGACAGGGATGATTGGATTTGGTTATTTCGTCATTTTTCACACATTATAGCCATCAGACTAGCTATATCAAAATCTAAAATGCATAACCAAGAAAAGAGATTGAAGTGATGGTGGATTGAATAGCAGCCAGGAAAAGGTTGCTGTTGGGGAGACTTGATAACTGCGGAGTCACTGCAGAGACCAAAAATAAAGGAGGAGCTAGAGTGGCCGAGTCTGTCTCTGCCGTTGGGGGTATGGCAAGGGACAGTGACGCCGGAAAAAAAGAAGTCGTCCGACATCAAGTCGGCTGTTAAGAAGAAGGGAGCTGAGAGACCATTCATGTGGACCAGCTGGAGGAGAAGGTGTCATCCATCATAGAGATGGTGGTAGAGGGACTGCGCAACCGGTAAGTTAGTTAGCTACGTTAGCTAGCTAACGTGTAAAGACATTATAGCCAAAATAGCTAACGACGTTAACGTTAGCTAAATTAGCCAAGTTCTACTTTGCAAATTAACGAGATAGCGCTAGCTATTTAACACTTCTAGAATATTGTAATATATTGTTAATTACTAGCTAGCTAGATAATGCATGTTTACTTTGTATTCTTGCTGTATTTAAATATCCGGTAGCCAACTGTGTCAGTGGCGCAAGAAAATGTTCATGGTTTTAAAAGTATCCATTCGTCTCAAGAGAAGGGTTTACCTGTCCTAAAGTTAAGTACATTTCCAAGAAGAAATCCTAAAGCATTATTTTCAAGAATACCATTTCTTCTAACTTCTTTCTTAGGAAGAAACTTAGGAAGAACCTTAAGAACATTTCCAATAACTTTACTGAGGAATAGCAACTTTGCTGAACTTTCTTCTTAAGTCTATAGTTAAGGAAAAAATGGCAGTTAAGAATACATTTCTTCTTAAGAAGATTTTGTGAATCCGGCCCCAGGAACCTTCGAAAATCTACTAAATCTTTCCATGACTCCATGATGAGCAAATGAATAAACTGGAGCTAGGCACAAACATGGTCCATGTCTTGTTGTCATAGTTGGTGTGTTTACAAGTAGGCTACAACTTCTCTGTATTATGGAGGCATAGTTGATTGTTCATGCAAGGTTTGAAGTCTAAATTGGAAAAAATAGGTATTAGTAAAGAGGGGATGGTGTGGGTGACTGACTTGTGTCTGTTCGGGTGGGTATTGTGTGAAGGTTAGTATGCATGATCTATTGACATGAACAGTGTGGGTGGATATAGTATCTTGTTTGAGTGTGTATTGATGGGGACAAAGTAGTAAAATGTTGCCTAATCACTGACTACTGTGTGTCCTACACACTAATCCTGTTGCTGCTGCTAATGATGGCCTTGACATCAGCTTTAGTAGTACAGAGCCTGAAGACCCATTGGATAAAAGCTTTCAGCCTGGAATAAGCTCAAGCTCAACATCATCTTACTTTGAAACAAGTCAGGACAGCCAAAGGTATTTATGAAAGCACAATACCCTCTTCAGAAAACAAAATCACCAATACACTAAGCTGTCTACAAGACAAGTGCATATAGTGTGTTTACGTGGTGCAGTGAGGTGTTCTGAGTAACTTTGATACAAGGGGAGATTGTCGTTATGAGACCTTTCACATCTCTAAACTTCGGGATCGGTGTCCCTTCCACAGGACGGTTGAGCTAATGCAGGCTAATGTGATTAGCATGGGGTTGTAAGTAACAAGAAAATTTCCCAGGACATAGACATATCTGATATTGGCAGAAAGCTTAAATTCTTGTTAATCTTACTGCACTGTCCAATTTACAGTAGCTATTACAGTGAAAGAATACCATGCCATTGTTTGAGGAGAGTGCACAATTTTGAACATAAAAAGTTATTAATAAACAAATTAGTTATATTTGGGCAGGCTTGATACAACATTTTGAACAGAAATGCAATGGTTCATTGGATCATTCGAAAACGTTGCACATACACTGCTGCCATCTGGTGGCCAAAATGTATATTGCACCTGGGATGGAATAATACATTATGGCCTTTCTCTTGCATTTCAAACCTACAAAAAAACGTTTTTTTTCTTTGTATTATCTTTTACCAGATCTATTGTGGGTTATTCTCCTACATTAATTTCACATTTCCACAAACTGCAAAGTGTTTCCTTTCAAATGGTACCAAGAATATGCATATCCTTGCTTCAGGGCCTGAGCTAAAGGCAGTTCGATTTGGGTATGTCATTTCAGGCGAAAATTGAAAAAAAGGGACTGATCCTTTTAATGGTCATTAACTTTTTTGTATCCAAGCGGTATTGTCTGTGAGAGGAAGACGTAAACACTATTAGACAAGCATGGGCAATCGTTGTGTACTGTCTGTATTCCTACTGTAGCAGCATGGTGTAGAATACGAGAAATCTCACAGACACACGTCAGCCAGCTACAACACACAGGTATAGTTACTCTAAGACTAATAGTCATAAAGTCATAAAGCCTGTATGTTCCTATGTAAAATAACAACAAAAAGTGTTCTCCAGCTCTTCTTGGAAAAAGGAATCATCAGAAGCAGCCATTGTAGCTAATTATTTAGCAATCTCGGATAGGCAGTGCACGGTAACATACCTCCCATGAACCTGTACAGAGGGTGGGAACAAGGAAGTAGGGCTGTAACCTTTAAAAAGCAAGGTAAAATTTGTCAACCTAGATATCCAGCAATGTCCTGGCAGATAGGAACATAGTTAAGACAAGTCCAATGGCACTATTTAACAAGGACAAACATATCTACTCGCAGCTAGCGCGATCGTGCAGTCGGCAAAACACAAAGTCCACAAAAATTGCTACTCATTTTTAGATCAGACAGCAGGCTCAATCAACCAAGGACGTCATTGTTTGAACTCTCCCGGTGCAAAAATAAAAAAATTCCGCTATAGTGCATAATTATGTCTGAAACACCCTCATCACTCATAATTATGTAGGGAGACTGAAAAAACACCCCAGCGGTGACATTTCCCTTTAAGATCTCTCCCTCCCTCTACACATATCTCTCTCTCGCTCTTTCTTTCTAGGTGATTAGCTAGAATGGGGCTCCAGATGGTTAGTAATTATCAAATTCTCCAATCACTTCGGTGTGTATGTTAATAATTATCAAACGTGCAGATCAGTCATGACCATTAAGGCAAACAGCTGCCTCTAATCCGCAGGGAGAGAGGTGGGCAACCTGAGAGAGAGTTAGTGTGTGTGTGTTCACGACTTCATTACTACAACTCCATATAGGCACTCAATCACCAGAGTAGCCTGAATGTGCGTCTGGATCAGACTGTCCTTTAGTCTGAGTTTAGATTTCAGTGCCCAGACTGTATTTGTCTCCCTGTGTGTGTGTGTGTGTGTGTGTGTGTGTGTGTGTGTCTGCCTGCCTGCCTGCCTGCCTGCCTGCCTGCCTGCCTGCCTGCCTGCCTGCCTGCCTGCTTGCCTGTGTGGTCCTGTTGCATGGGCACAGTGTTGATATTACACTTGCATGTATCAACCAAAGGCGATGCAATTAACCGTAATGAATTCATTAGTCTGCCCAAATCAAATATTAACAATGACTGAACTGAATGTCAAACTCTGTAAAATGTAATTATCTGAGTCAGAGAATCACACATTCATACCTCTTTCTCTCTCTCTCTCTCTCTCTCTCTCTCTCTCTCTCTCTCTCTCTCTCTCTCTCTCTCTCTCTCTCTCTCTCTCTCTCTCTCTCAGACACACACACACACACACACACACACACACACACACCATTAGGTCCCACCGAAAGCATTTCAGACTGGCACCTCCTGGCACGTATTGTGCTGAATACCAAACTGCCGCTGCTAAACTTTCAGACACAGTCACAGTTCTGCTGCCCCTAACCCCTTATTTTGCTGCCCCTACCCATTTCTCTCTATCTTTGCAGTAGTATGATTGACAGCTGAAGAGGGAAGTGTTTAGAGCTCTGTTTATTCCGCACACTTGGATCAGAGGTGTGTGCATTTGTGCGCTCTTGTCTGTATGTGTTTCAAATCAAATCAAATTTCATTAGTTACATGTGTCGAAAACAACAGGTTTCATTACGGTTTTAATTGCATCGCCTTTGGTAGGCCTTACAGTGAAATGCTTACTTACGAGCCCCTAACCAACAATGCAGTTAAAAAAATATACATACAAATACGAATAAGAAATAAAAGTAACAAGTAATTAAAGAGCAGCAGTAAAATAACAATAGCGAGACTATATACAGGGGGGTACCGGTACAGAGTCAATGTGTGGGGGCACCGGTTAGTTGAGGTAATATGTACATGTAGGTAGAGTTATTAAAGTGACTATGCATAGATAATAAACAGAGAGGAGCAGCGGTGTAAAAGAGAGGGGGGGGGCAATGCAAATAGTCTGGGTACCCATTTAATTAGATGCTCAGGAGTCTTATGGCTTGGGGGTAGAAGCTGTTTAGAAGCCTCTTGGACCTAGACTTGACGCTTCGGTACCGCTTGCCATGCGGTAGCAGAGATAACAGTCTATGACTAGGGTGGCTGGAGTCTTTAACAATTTTTATGGCCTTCCTCTGACAGCACCTAGTATAGAGGTCCTGGATGGCAGGAAGCTTTGCCCCAGTGATGTACTGGGCCATACGCACTACCCTCTGTAGTGCCTTGCGGTCGGAGGCCAAGCAGTTTCCATATCAGGCAGTGATGCAACCAGTCAGGATGCTCTCGATGGTGCAGCTGTAAAACCTTTTGAGGATCTGTGGACCCATGCCAAATCTTTTCACTCTCTTGAGGGGGAATAGGTTTTGTCATCCCCTCTTCATGATTGTCTTGGTGTGCTTGGACCATGTTAGTTTGTTGGTGATGTGGACACCAAGGAACTTGAAGCTCTCAACCTGCTCCACTACAGCCCCATTGATGAGAATGGGGGTGTGTTCGGTCCAATTTTTCATGTACTCCACAATCATCTCCTTTGTCTTGATCACGTTGAGGTGGAGGTTGTTGTCCTGGCACCACACGGCCAGGACTCTGACCTCCTCCCTATAGGCTGTCTCGTCATTGTCAGTGATCAGGCCTACACTTGTTGGCCTACCACTGTTGTGTAATGAGGGTGTTGGAGTCGTGCCTGGCCGTGCAGTCATGAGTGAACAGGAGTACAGGAGGGGACTGAGCACACACCCCTGAGGGGCTCCGGTGTTGAGGATCAGCTTGGTGGATGTGTTACCTACCTTTACCACCTGGGGGCGGCCAGTCAGGAAGTCCAGGATCCAGTTGCAGACGGAGGTGTTTAGTCCCAGTGTCCTTAGCTTATTGATGAGCTTTGAGGGCACTATGGTGTTGAACACTGAGCTGTAGTCAATGAATAGCATTCTCACATAGGTGTTATTTTTGTCCAGCTGGGAAAGGGCAGTGTGGAGTGCAATAGAGAATGCGTCATCTGTGGATCTGTTAGGGCGGTATGCAAATTGGAGTGGGTCTAGGGATTCTGGGATAATGGTGTTGATGTGAGCCATGACCAGCCTTTCAAAGCACTTCATGGCTACAGACGTGAGTGCTATGGGTTGGTAGTCATTTAGGCATGCTACCTTAGTGTTCTAGGGCACAGGGACTATGATGGTCTGCCTAAAACATGTTGACATTACAGACTCGGACAGGGAGAGGTTGAAAATGTCAGTGAAGACACTTGCCAGTTGGTCAGTGCATGCTCGCAGTACACGTCCTGATAATCCATCTTGCCCTGCGACCTTGTGAATGTTGACCTGATCACACAGTCTTCCGGAACAGCTGGTGCTCTCATGCATGTTTCAAGGGTATTTGCCTCGAAGCGAGCATAGAAGTAGTTTAGCTTGTCTGGTAGGCTCGTGTCACTGGGCAGCTCTCGGCTGTGCTTTCCTTTGTAGCCTGTAATGGTTTGCAAGCGCTGCCACATCCAACGAGCGTCAGAGCCGGTGTAGTATGATTCAATCTTAGTCCTGTATTGATCCTTTGCCTGTTTCATGGTTTGTTGGAGGGCATAGTGGGATTTCTTATAAACTTCCGTTAGAGTCCCACTCCTTGAAATCGGTAGCTCTAGCCTTTAGCTCAGTGCGAATGTTGCCTGTAATCCATGGCTTCTGGTTGGGGTATGTACGTACGGCCACTGTGGGGACAACGTCATCAATGCACTTATTGATGAAGCCAATGACTGATGTGGTGTGTTCCTCAATGCCATCGGAGGAATCCCAGAACATGTTCCAGTCTGTGCTAGCAAAACAGTCCTGTAGCTTAGCATCTGCTTCATCGGACCACTTTTTTATTGATCGAGTCACTGGTGCTTCCTGCTTTAATTTTAGCTTGTAAGCAGGAATCAGGAGGATATAATTCTGGTCAGATTTGCCAAATGGAGGGCAAGGGTGGGCTTTGTATGCATCTCTGTGTGTGGAATAAACGTGGTCCAGAGTTTTTTTCCCTCTGGTTGCACATTTAACATGCTGATAGAAATATGGAAAGACCGATTTAAGTTTCCCTGCATTAAAGTCCCCGGCCACTAGGAGTGCTGCCGCTGGGTGAGCGTTTTCCTGTTTGCTTATGGCGGAATACAGCTCATTGAGTGCGGTCTTAGTGCCAGCATCAGTCTGTGGTGGTATGTAGACAGCTACGAAAATACAGATGAAAACTCTCTAGGTAGATAGTGTGTTCTACAGCTTATCATGAGAAACTCTACCTCAGGTGAGCAAAACCTCAAGACTTCCTTAGATATCGTGCACCAGCTGTTATTACAAAAATACATAGTCCACCGCCCATTGTCTTACCAGACGCCGCTGTTCTATCCTGCTGATATAGCGTATAACCAGCCAGCTGTATGTTGATAATGTCGTTGTTCAGCCACGACTCCGTGAAGCATAAGATAATACAGTTTTGAATGTCCTGTTGGTAGTTTAATCTTCCGCGTAGGTCATCGATTTAATTTTCCAAAGATTGCACGTTTGTTAGCAGAATGGAAGGCAGTGAGGGTTTATTCGATCACCTACGAATTGTCAGAAGGAAGCCCGCCCTCCGGCCACTTTTTCTCCGCCTTCTCTTCACGTAAATGACGGGGATCTGGGCCTGTTCCCGGGAAAGCAGTATGTCATTCACGTCGGGCTCTTCGGCCTCGTTAAAGGAAAAAAAAAGATTCCACCAGTCCGAGGTGAGTAATCGCAGTTCTGATGTCCAGAAGTTATTTTCGATCATAAGAGATGGTAGCAGCAGCATTAAGTTAAGAAATAAGTTAAAAACAACGCAAAGACACGAACAAAAAAACACAGATGGATAGGAACACGTAAAATGTCAACCTTCTTCTCCGGCGCCATCTTAAAACTGTTTGTGTGTGTGTCTGTGTTTGTGTGTGATTTCTAGTTACAGTATCTATTCCACTGGTTTGCTTTGATGTACAGGTATATTTCACTGCTATGTTAGACATCAGATGAAACACCAGTAATGATATAGCACAGTATAACACACACACACACATATTTTCTGCATACCAGTAATAGGCTGAAACAGCAGAACTGTGACTGTCTGAAAGTTTAGCAGCGGCAGTTTGGTATTCAGCACAATACGTGCCAGGACGTGCCAGTCTGAAATGCTTTCGGTGGGACCTAATGGTGTGTGTGTGTGTGTGAGACCCTGCTCCACCACATCAGTGCTAGACTGGTTCAGTGCTGACCACCACAAAGTGTTCTACTGATCACCACTAATGTCCTCCTACAGCACTGTTCGGACCCCTGGTGACTAACTGGCTATAAGCAACTCAATATTGGACACTTGCCATATAAGTGACGGCAGCCGATATGGCGGTGTGCTGCTATAGTAATCCAATAGTGCACCGGTTCCAATTGGCTCATTCATCCTCCCTCCTCTCCCCTGTAACTATTCCCCAGGTTGTAGATATATTACTGAAATCTCACCTGGTAAAATAAATAGTCTAAATGCTGAAATGCAGTCGAAATAACCACATCAGGCCACTTTAAGGCAATGAACAAAATGGGTACTGCGTTGTGCTGACAAACCTCTCTCTCTCTCTCTCTCTCTCTCTCTCTCTCTCTCTCTCTCTCTCTCTCAGAGAGAGAGAGCGCAGAGCTGCAGGGGTAAGGACTCCCTTGCCTTGAGAGGTATAGAGAATTCCTCTCTCCCCTCTCTAATTCCCCCTCTTCTTTCTCCAACTCTCTTTACTTCCTTTCTCCTCACTCCCCCTCTTCCCCCGCTGCTCTTAAACCCTCAGGCCTCAGATAACTATAGGAAAGTAAGCTTTATAGTGGTAATGAAGGTTGGAACAATGACACACCAGTGATGATGCTACAGGAGCTCTGAAGTAATGATGATAATAATGTATATATGGAAACACAACTTAGATACGGCCTCAGGACTCCACTTCACAAGTTGGTTCAACTGTTAAAGACTTTGTTAAAGACTTGTTCAAGAACGACAAGACTCCACGCACTGCATAGTTTGTTAACTAAACTTTACATCACACACATACACACACATTATTAAAATAATTCAAATAACCAACTCATCATCAAGCTTGGATTATTTGAATCAGCTGTATAGTGCTAGGACAGGACCCAAAACATGCAGGATCGAGTTTGGGAGACCCTGCTGTAGAAGACAGTGGTTCTGTTCTCTCATGACACCCTCTTATCAGACCGAACATGTCAGCCTGGTAATAGGAACAGTAAACACACACTCACACGGCAGCTGCTCCTCTCTTCCATCAGCTCTGCCAGTTCGTCTCATCTCACATTAACAACTCATAAATAATGTGTGAATTGCTTGAGACCCTTGGAGCATGCCCAAATACCCCCCCCCCCCCAGTCTAATCCAGAGACCAAGGCTACATTGGCATTAAGGAAAGGTTAGGAGGATACTCTGAAAGGTTAGGGATTGAACGTTATTGAAATTGAGGATACCTGGAGGTAATCGGACCTCTTTGAAATGAAAATGGATGGCTCTCTCCCTTAGGAAATATTTTTACCTGGCCCTGCCAGAGCTTTTGAATAAAATACATGAAAGTTTATCATTCTACAGTAGCCTACACCTGTCAATCAACTGATCAATTGTTTAAAGCTGTAAATGACTATTGTAGCTGGATACGGCTGATTTTTTTATGGAATATCTGTCACGTCCTGACCATAGTAAGCTTTTATTTTCTATGGTAGAGTAGGTCAGGGCGTGACAGGGGTTTTTTGTAGTTGTTATTTTCTATGTGGGGTTCTAGTTTAGTTTTTCTATGTTTAGGTGATTGGTGTGATTCCCAATTAGAGGGAGCTGGTAATCGTTGTCTCTAATTGGGGATCATACTTAAGTAGCTTGTTTTTTACTGGGGGGTTATTGGATATTGTTTATGTATAGTTGTATTGTAGTCACGGTTCGTCTATTCTTCATTTGTTTTGTATTTGCATTACGTTTCACTTTGTAATAAATTATGTGGAACGCTACTCACGCTGCGCCTTGGTCCGATCATTCTAACGAACGTGACAGAATATCCCATCCGACCAGGACCAAGCAGCGTGACCAGGAGTGTGGAACATACTGGACTTGGGAGGAGATATTGGATGGGAAGGGATCCTGGACTTGGGAGGAAATTCAGGCAGGACAGGATCGCCTTCCATGGCGGGAGATGCAAGCGGTGAAGGAAGGACAGCGACGACGACAGGGTTCGCGGCCACGACACAAGCCCAAGAAGCAACCTCAAAATATTTTAGGGGGGGCACATGGGTTGGTCGGCAAGGCCAAGGGGCGAGTCAGAGAGCAAAGAGGAATATTGGGGTGAGTTAGAGTCCGTTGAGGAGATATTGGAGGAAAGTGAACGGAGGGGAGATTTAGAGACGTTTGAGGAATTGTTGGATAAATTGGAGGAGAGTGAAGAGAGAGAGCTGTTGGTTTGGCATAGTATGCACGGCATTCGCCCTGAGGAGCGTGTTAGTCATCCAATGCCACCTGTGTCAGCGCCCCGTACTCGTCCTGAGAAGTGTGTTAAAGTTCCGGTACAATTGAGGCCGGCTATACGCACCAGGTCTCCAGTGCGTCTTCACAGTCCAGTACGTCCTGTGTCTCCTCCTCGTACTCTCCCTGAAGTTCGTGTCCCTAGTCCGGTGCGTCCTGTGCCTGTTCCTCGCACTCGTCCTGAGGTGCGTGTCACTAGTCCGGTGCCACCTGTACCGGTCCCACACATCAGGCCTCCAGTGCGCCTCCCCAGTCTAGTACGTCCTGTGCCTGCTCCTCGCACTCGCCCTGAAGTGCGTGTTCCCAGTCCGGTATGTCCTGTGCCTCCTCCTCGCACTCTCCCTGAGGTGCATGTCACTAGTCTGATGCCACCTGTACCGGTCTCACGCATCAGGCCTCTAGTGCACCTCCCCAGTCTAGTACGTCCTGTGCCTGCTCCTCGCACTCGCCCTGAAGTGCGTGTCACCAGTCTGGTGCCACCTGTCCCGGCTCCACGCACTAGGCCTCCAGTGCGCCTGCCCAGTCCGGTGACAGTCTCCAGTCCAGAGCTTCCGGCGACAGTCCCCAGTCCAGAGCTTCCGGCGACAGTCCCCAGTCCAGAGCTTCCGGCGACAGTCCCCAGTCCAGAGCTTCCGGCGACAGTCCCCAGTCCAGAGCTTCCGGCGACAGTCCCCAGTCCAGAGCTTCCGGCGACAGTCCCCAGTCCAGAGCTTCCGGCGACAGTCCCCAGTCCAGAGCTTCCGGCGACAGTTCCCAGTCCAGAGCTTCCGGCGACGTTTCACAGTCCGGAACCTCCAACGATGGCCCACAGTCCGGAACCTCCTGAGAAGGCCCACAGTCCGGAACCTCCTGAGAAGGCCCAGAGTCCGGAGCCTCCTGAGAGGGCCCAGAGTCCGGAGCCTCCTGAGAGGGCGCACAGTCCGGAGCCTCCTGAGAGGGCCCGCGGACCGGAGTCTCCAGCGACGGTCTGCGGTCCAGAGTCTCCAGCGACGGTCTGAGCAGGATGAGAGGGTTCGTCGTCCTGTACCAGAGCCGCCTCCTATGCTGGCGGATAAGCAGGATGAGAGGGTTCTTCTTCCCACACCAGAACCGCCTCCAATGCAGGAGGATCCGCGGGATGAGAGGGTTCTTCATCCTGCACCAGAGCTGCCATCGACACTAGACACCCACCTTAACCCTCCCTTTTTTGTTGTTGTTTCAGGTTTTGCGTTTGGAGTCCACACCTTTGGGGGGGGGGGTACTGTCACGTCCTGACCATAGTAAGCTTTTATTTTCTATGGTAGAGTGGGTCAGGGCGTGACAGGGGGTTATTCTAGTTGTTATTTTCTATGTGGGGTTCTAGTTTAGTTTTTCTATGTTTAGGTGATTGGTGTGATTCCCAATTAGAGGCAGCTGGTAATCGTTGTCTCTAATTGGGGATCATACTTAAGTAGCTTGTTTTTCACTGGGGGGTTATTGGATATTGTTTATGTATAGTTGTATTGTAGTCACGGTTCGTCTATTCTTCATTTGTTTTGTATTTGCATTACGTTTCACTTTGTAATAAATTATGTGGAACGCTACTCACGCTGCGCCTTGGTCCGATCATTCTAACGAACGTGACAATATCTACATAGGCTTACAGAGGCCCATTATCAGCAACCATCACTCCTGTGTTCTAATGGCACGTTGTGTTAGCTAATCCAAGTTTATCATTTTAAAAGGGTAATTGAGCATTAGAAAACTATTTTTCAATTATGTTAGCACAGCTGAAAACTGTCGTCCTGATTAAATAAGCAATAAAACTGGCCTTCTTTAGACTAGTTGAGTATCTGGAGCATCAGCATTTGTGGGTTCGATTACTGTCTCAAAATGGCCAGAAACAAAGAATTTTCTTCTAAAACTCGTCAGTCTATTATTGTTCTGAGAAATGAAGGCTATTCCATGCGAGAACTTTCCAAGAAACTGAAGATCTTGTACACCGCTGTGCACTACTCCCTTCACAGAACAGCGCAAACTGGTTCTAACCAGAATAGAAAGAGGAGTGGGATGCCCCAGTGCACAACTGAGCAAGAGGACAAGTACATTAGTGTCTAGTTTGAGAAACAGATGCCTCACAAGTCCTCAACGGGCAGCTTCATTAAATAGTACCCGCAAAACACCCGTTCAACGTCAACGGTGAAGAGGCGACTCCAGGATGCTGGCCTTCTAGGCAGAGTTGCGAAGAAAATCCAGATCTCAGACTGGCCAATAAAAATAAAAGATTAAGATGGGCAAAAGAACACAGACACTGGACAGAGGAACTCTGCCTAGAAGGCCAGCATCCCGGAGTCGCCTCTTCACTGTTGACAAGAATGGAGATATTTACAGGGAGTACCATACAGCCCAGTCCGGATTATCCAACCATTTGGATCAGTTATGGGTCTATTCTCACTGAGTACAAGATCCAGAAAGGTACATTAGCAGGTTACTCATATGGTGTATTTTGATCACACCATCGCACGCTCTCTCTCTCATTCCCCAGCCAGGGGCGCATTCATTACAGAAACGGTTTGCCGTTTATAACCAAACAGAAGCAAACAAAGCAAAGCAAGAGTTTCTATTGAACAAATTCAGGTAGGTCCCTTCTCGTTTCGTTAACTTCCATTTAAGAAATATTTTGAATAATGAATGCAGAATAATGAATGCACCCCAGTTCTTTTGGCTTCTGTATTTTACATTCAGCAAGCTGTAGTAGTAAATAAAATGCTTGAAATAAGTGTACAGCAACTTATTGTAGGCCTAGTCTAGCTTTTCCTGGGACTCCAAGAGCTAAAGAGGAATTCTTCTGAATAGTAATGCAAGCCTACAGGCTTACCCAAGGAATTTACACAGTGAAATAGTTTTTTACTAATCAGATTTATATGAATTAACAGGCAGCCTAGGATAAACATATCGCTCAAAAAGAAAAGGAGAACAACTCGTAAGCATCCAGATAATCCAGCCATCCACATGGATGGATATCCTCTCCATTCTGTAGCATCTCCTCCAACACCAGATTTCATCTATTGACTTTTTTTCCGCACTGAGGAACCATCTATCAACTCCAAAATTCCATTTAACTTTTCCAGGCTCTCTTCCACGGACAGAGACTGCAAGAAACCTATATATTAGTGTGAAGATCCTTTGCTTAATTGTGTCCCTTGCTTAATTGTGCGGCACCATGCTTGTTTTTTGGTGGTTTGAAAACAACTGGGAACTCATGTAAAAAAAGGTAAAATCATGACGTCAGTAATCTTTAGGTCGGAAAGTCTAAGCTTTAGAAAGATGCCATCATTTCCGACTTTGAATTCAGAGTTTGATGACCATTCTTAATCTGAAGTCGGAAGAGATCGCATTGAAGTTGGAAGTCAGAGATTTCAGAGTTTCCAGTTGTTTTGAACACATTTCTGTTGCGCGCTAGTTCCCTACGTCGTCACTACACACACTATTTTATTCGCCAGATACACCACACGCCCAAGTTCTGGATACGCCAAACAGAAAGAGGGACTGATCAAACAGCCAATGGAAAGGCAAACGCTAAATGCCCACACAGGTGGGCTAAGCGTGGAGAATGAGAGAGAGAGCAGGGTTGTACACTAAAGTTACACATAGTCGTATATACATTCCACAATTCTGACAAATGCTTACATTTAATCGTTTACAAATTACATGACCCTCCCCTGGATAAAAAAAATAAATACTAAACACTCCAGCTGACTGAAACTGAAAAAGCATGGCCCTCCCCCATTTTCCTCCAGGTAACAATTGCCTAAATTTCGATTGATCCCTTAGAAGGATAATCTGCCAGCACCACCATGTGTAGAGAAATACGGTTCCACCTGAGCACCAAAGTCTCTTAGCAGGCTTGGCATTTTACACATAAACACACACACAGGTACATTACCGGTGATTGGCTGGAGGCCGTGCGACAGAGCGGTCCCCTGAAGACACCCTTTACACGCCGGAAGTGGCCATTGCTCAGGTGTGTGGAGCTGATGACCAGGTAATAGCACGTGCTGCACGACATCCGACCTCGTGGGGCCGTAATCCCCCATGCGCAGGGGTCTTGAGTGTGTGCGGACGTCGGTCCGGTTTACCGGACTCTTCACCAGGTGAAGCAGAGTCAACTGTCCCTTCTCACAGTCCGAGTCCGACCTAGGTCGAGGGGAGGATATTCAGGTACTCCTCAAGGAAAATGGAACTTCAATAAAAAGTGTTTCTTCTTTATTATTACATTAATTATTCAGGCTGCTTACAGAAGGAAGCATGAGTAATGCACTGAGGGTCGCTTAAATAGTCAGGGTGGTAGGATATGTAGCCTGTTGATGCCCGTGGTTGCCATGCCAATGTTCTAGTAAAATGAGAAATCTAGCTCCTGGTACAGAATAGTTAATATTTCTATCACTCTTTCCTTCTTCCCTTTCCCCTCTCTCAACTATCCCTCTCTCCTTTCTCTCTCCTTTCAGTTCTGGGGAGAGGCGAGGGTGTTTAGTGTGGCGGTATCTGATGGCACTAAGAATGGCTCGAGCAGAGTTAGATGCTGTTGATAGGTGCCTTGCGCCCTTGGAGTCTCTCTTGAAGAAGAAAAAAATGTTATTTTCCTGATAGATTGATAGATTCCAGACGGTTTAGTTCGTGGATGTATAACTGTAAATCCAGTCACCGAGTTGATAGTTCTCTTTAGTGCATGCAGACACAGACAGACACAGGCGTAGCAGAAGCTGTGTCCGTTCTCTGAAGAAAGAGCCAGTGAGTTTTTGGTGTTTTGTTTTTGCAGCACCTAGTGTTCAACAAAGCTACAGAGTCCGTTCCCCAGATAATCTGGCTCGTCTCTTTCGTTGGTGGAGCTGTCACTGTGACGCGCGCTCCAGTCACCCGGGTTCCGGCGCAGAGAAAGAGAGGAGGAGGGGGTATCGCTCGTGCCTCTGTTCAGTCTGAATAATCAGAGATGAAGAGGTGCCTTTTCACTCTCTCTCTTTCCTCCGCACACTGTGAGAGGGAACGAGGTCGATGAGGAGAGCGAGTCCCGTCTGTGTAATCAGCGCTGCACTACAGCTAAAGACCGGTTCTGTTGTGTCTGATAATCAGTCAGATGTGTGTGTGTGTGTGTGTGTGTGTGTGTGTGTGTGTGTGTGTGTGTGTGTGTGTGTGTGGCACACTCATGTCTGTTGGGGGACGCTGAACTGACGAGTCTTGTCTTCCAGGAACTTTCTATCTGCCCTCCCTCTTTCCTTCTCTTTTCCCTTCCTCATCATTTCATAGCAACCATCAAATTAAAAGCGCCAATTCAATAAAGACCCCAGTGGCTCTTTTCACAGAGCTGATAGGCTACTAGTCAAGCATTGGTAGTCAACTCATATCAGTTTTAGGATCCATGACCATTGTGGAAATGGGACAACAAATGACAGCAATGGCAACGTGTCCACATGTAGGGCACATTTGGGTGATAAATATGTCTACCAATCAGTATTCAGTAATGAGGGAATGGTGTTGTCAGATTTACTGAGTGAGTTTCATTGTCGTTACATTCCAGAGAATGGCTGCAGTAAACTGTTCCCGGCGCTTTAACCCATGTAGCTTAAGCACTGGTGCTGTCCACTGAACTGGTGCTGAAATGGAACAGCGACGCACGTACGCACAGACGTGCGCGCGCACACACACACACACACCTGAGAGCAATAGAACTGACTGTCCAGGAAAGTAGTGCTGAAATGGCGACTTCTTTGCTTGCATGCCCACAGTTATGTAAAGGCTGTGCATCTCAATAATCTAAAGTCCTCTACTGTCTCCTCTCCTTCAACTGCTCTGACCTGTCAGTGGTCTCAGTAGACAGACGCACAGTATCACAGTGTTTTCAGATGAAGAACAGGAAATAAGAAGTGAGAAAGCCACTTAACACTATGACAATTGCCTCGGTGTTGCAATCTACTGCAGAGATAGCCTGCAGAGTTCTGTCCTACTATCCAGGTCTGTACCCAAACAATTTGAACTTCTACTTTTAAAAATCCAACACTCTAAAAACAAGTCTCTCACCGTTGCCGCCTGCTATAGACCACCCTCTGCCCCCAGCTGTGCTCTGGACACCATATGTGAACTGATTGCCCCCCATCTATCTTCAGAGCTCGTGCTGCTAGGTGACCTAAACTGGGACATGCTTAACACCCCAGCCATCCTACAATCTAAGCTTGATGCCCTCAATCTCACACAAATTATCAATGAACCTACCAGGTACCACCCCAAAGCCGTAAACACGGGCACCCTCATAGATATCATCCTAACCAACTTGCCCTCTAAATACACATCTGCTGTTTTCAACCAAGATCTCAGCGATCACTGCCTCATTGCCTGCAACTGTAATGGGTCAGCGGTCAAACAACCTCCACTCATCACTGTCAAACGCTCCCTGAAACATTTCAGCGAGCAAGCCTTTCTAATCGACCTGGCCCAGGTATCCTGGAAGGATATTGACCTCATCCCTTCAGTAGAGGATGCCTGGTTATTTAAAAAAATGCCTTTCTCACCATCTTAAATAAGCATGCCCCATTCAAGAAATTTAGAACCAGGAACAGATATAGCCCTTGGTTCTCTCCAGACCTGACTGCCCTTAATCAACACAAAAACATCCTGTGGCGTTCTGCATTAGCATCGATATGCAACTTTTCAGGGAAGTTAGAAACCAATATACACAGGCAGTTAGAAAAACCAAGGCTAGCTTTTTCAAGCAGAAATTTGCTTCCTGCAACACAAACTCAAAAAAGTTCTGGGACACTGTAAAGTCCATGGAGAATAAGAACACCTCCTCCCAGCTGCCCACTGCACTGAGGATAGGAAACTCTGTCACCTCCGATAAATCCACTATAATTGAGAATTTCAATAAGCATTTTTCTACGGCTGGCCATGCTTTACACCTGGCTACCCCTACCGCGGTCAACAGCACTGCACCCCCCACAGCTACTCATTCAAGCCTTCCCCATTTCTCCTTCTCCCAAATCCAGTCAGCTGATGTTCTGAAAGAGCTGCAAAATCTGGACCCCCACAAATCAGCCGGGCTAGACAATCTGGACCCTTTCTTTCTAAAATGATCTGCTGAAATTGTTGCAACCCCTATTACTAGCCTGTTCAACCTCTCTTTCGTGTCGTCTGAGATTCCAAAAGATTGGAAAGCAGCTGCTGTTATCCCCCTCTTCAAAGGAGGGGACACTCTTGACCCAAACTGCTACAGACCTATATCTATCCTACCCTGCCTTTCTAAGGTCTTCGAAAGCCAAGTCAACAAGCAAATTAGCGACCATTTCGAATCCCACCGCACCTATGCAATCTGGTTTCAGAGCTGGTCATGGGTGCACCTCAGCCACGCTCAAGGTCCTAAATGATATCGTAACTGCCATCAATAAGAAACAATACTGTGCTGCCGTATTCATTGACCTGGCCAAGGCTTTCGACTCTGTCAATCACCACATCCTCATCGGCAGACTCAATAGCCTTGGTTTCTCAAATGATTGCATCGCCTGGTTCACCAACCAATTCTTGGGCCAACTCTTTTCTCTGTATACATCAATGATGTCGCTCTTGCTGCTGGTGAGTCTCTGATCCACCTCTACGCAGACAACACCATTCTGTATACTCTGGCCCTTCTTTGGACACTGTGTTAACTACCCTCCAGACAAGCTTCAATGCCATACAACTCTCCTTCCGTGGCCTCCAACCGCTCTTAAATACAAGTAAAACTAAATGCATTCTCTTCAACCGATCGCTGCCCGCACCTGCCCGCCCGTCCAGCATCACTACTCTGGACGTTCTTACTTAGAATATGTGGACAACTACAAATACCTAGGTGTCTGGTTAGACTGTAAGCTCTCCTTCCAGACTCACATCAAACATCTCCAATCCAAAGTTAAATCTAGAATTGGCTTCCTATTTTGCAACAAAGCATCCTTCATTCATGCTGCCAAACATACCTTCGTAAAACTGACCATCCTACCGATCCTCGACTTCGGCGATGTCATTTACAAAATAGCCTCCAATACCCTACTCAATAAACTGGATGCAGTCTATCACAGTGCCATCCGTTTTGTCACCAAAGTCCCATATACTACCCACCACTGCGACCTGTATGCTCTCGTTGGCTGGTCCTCGCTTCATACTCGTCCCCAAACCCACTGGCTCCAGGTCATCTACAAGACCCTGCTAGGTAAAGTCCCCCCTTATCTCAGCTCACTGGTCACCATAGCAGCACCCACCTGTAGCATGCGCTCCAGCAGGTATATCTCTCTGGTCACCCCCAAAGCCAATTCCTCCTTTGGCTGTCTCTCCTTCCAGTTCTCCGCTGCCAATGACTGGAACGAACTACAAAAATCTCTGAAACTGGAAACACTTATCTCCCTCACTAGCTTTAAGCACCAGCTGTCAGAGCAGCTCACAGATCACTGCACCTGTACACAGCCCATCTATAATTTAGCCCTAACAACTACCTCTTCCCCAACTGTATTTATTTATTTATTTTGCTCCTTTGCACACCATTATTTCTATTTCTGCTTTGCACTTTCTTCCACTACAAATCTACCATTCCAGTGTTTTACTTGCTATATTGTATTTACTTTGCCACCATGGCCTTTTTTGCCTTTACCTCCCTTATCTCACCGCATTTGCTCACATTGTATATAGACTTATTTTTCTACTGTATTATTTTCTACTGTATTATCTACTGTATGTTTGTTTTACTCCATGTGTAACTCTGTGTTGTTGTATGTGTCGAACTGCTTTGCTTTATCTTGGCCAGGTCGCAATTGTAAATGAGAACTTGTTCTCAACTAGCCTACCTGGTTAAATAAAGGTGAAATAAAACAAATAAAAAAAATATTTCTGCAAGCCTTCACTTCGGTGCTGAGAACAGACGGTGACATATCTCTGCTTTGCCATATGTATAGGTGTGTGTGTGTGTGTGTGTGTGTGTGTGTGTGTGTGTGAGAGAGAGAGAGAGCTGGCCCTTACTCTAACAACTAAAATGCTTAAAAAAGACTAAAATGCTTAAAAGCTGTTCAAAGGTTATTTATTTAGTTTAAACTGCAGTAGCAGAGCAAGTTAAAACCACACAAAATTGGCAGCAAAGATGGATGTGGCTCACCATAGTTAAAAGACATTCTTGCAACAGGTGGTCTAGTTACTTGCTAAAAGCCTGTGTCAACTAAACACTTACAAATGCAGTCCGGGATCTTAAGCGCTTACAAATTTGTAACATATTGTACAAAATACAATTCGTAGCATATCATAAGAAATGGATGATGTTAAACACAGTTGTTCACAGTTTTCAGCGACCCATTTTGGCTCGTGAGCACTACAGATCTTAATTTGAGCCAATTTGCTATAGCAGGAAAATAATCATGTAGCAACAGGAAATTTGAATTATTATGTTGTTTATAATGAATGGATATTTTTTTGTAGGAGTTGATACATTTTACGTTAGGGTAAATCAAGTCAAAGTTAAAAGTGGAAATTACAAACTTTAAAAGCCTTTTTAAATCTTGAATATACTGCAAGTTTGCATTTCCTGCCGTGCAGGTAAATTCTCATCAACAACAAAAGAGTGATCAAATTAAGATCCCACATCTGTACGTTCAAAACTACTGTCTGAAATGATACAAAACCCTTGGATCATCACTTTAATTAGCTGGACAAATAGAAAACAAAAACCACTTGACAATGAACACCTGACTGCAATTGTTTGAAAAGTATGGGACATCTCTAGAAACTGGAATGTTTGGTAATTGACTGAATGAACTAAGCACATACGCAAACACAACTTGCTCTATAAATACTTTCAAAAAATACTTTTAATAAATACATGAAAAAATGAATGTCTTCAGTGAAGGCCATGCCTTCACAGTGTGTGATGTAACTGATGTAACTGTCTGTATCAGGACGTCCTGAAATATCACATCACATCCCCAGGGAATTTCTACTGTCCATAAATATAAATATACAATACAGGAGAGATATGAACCTAGTCCATCAAAAATATCTCTTCCTATATAGGCCTCCTCTTTCTTTCCCCCATCTTCTCTCTCTCTCTCTTCTCCCCCCCACCCCACCCCACACACAGACACTGTACTCTCTCTCTCTCTCTCTCTCTCTCTCTCTCTCTCTCTCTCTCTCTCTCTCTCTCTCTCTCTCTCTCTCCCTCTCTCTCTCTCACCATGCCCTTCTCTCTCTCTCTCTCTCTCCACACAGACACTGTACTATCGTTCTCTCTCTCTCTCTCTCTCTCTCTACCAGGCACTTCTCTTCCCTGGAGACAGTGAAACACTGACAAGCCTTCCTGCACTGCTGCTGTGTGATAGATGTCCCCTTCTGGAAGAATATGTGTGTGCACATATACAGTAGCTTTGGCATACTTGTAGCTGTAGCATAGGTTGATCTGTGTGAGGGCTTGGTGGTTCAAGCCCTGATCACGTCGATTCCTCAAACTCACTGCTGTTTCTCAGAAGGTTATCTTTCTCTCTGGTAATCCTTTCACCACTGTGTGTGTGTGTGTGTGTGTGTGTGTGTGCTCTAATCACCCAGGCGGTTTCAATTTCCTCATAGCTATCTCAAGCTTCTGCCTCACGAGATCGTATCACACAAACTCTCTCTCACTCTCTCTGTGTCTCTCTGTCTCTGTGTGAGAGAGAGACAGAGAGAGCTTCTGCCCCATGAGATCGTATCACACAAACTCTGTCTGTCTCTCTCTCTCTCTCTCTCACACACACACACACACACACACACACACACACACACAAAGAGAGAGAAATAAAAAGACACAGAAATCGAGGCCCACATAAAAATAAATAAAAATCTCACAATGACCGAAATACTGTCTGTGAGACTTTGAACAGTTGCTCACCCAATTGGGAATGTCCTTGCAGCACACGGTGAAAAACACAGAAATTACCTCTGGAATTACTTCTGGAAGACCAAACACACACATGTACAGCTGTTTTGTCTCATAACCATACACACCGAGACACGCATGCACACTGGAACATTCTGGATAAGACCACGCAAGAGATGGTGTTCCAAAACTCCATACTCTAGCCACTAAGTGTGGAGACCCAGGAGAGTTGTTCTGTACACTTAACCCAACAAACCGGAAACATTCCCAGGAGATTAGCTAAGATTCCCATTAAGTTCCAGTTAGGGTTTTATCTAACATTAGGATGATAACATCCCAAAAACGAATGTTTTTTAATAAAATCTAGTTATTTATGAAAAAATATTTTAGATGAAATATCCTTGGAATGTTCTCCTAACATTCACTAAAATGTGTGCAAAACCTCTGTAACATCCTCCACAGAACATTCCTAAAACATTTTTACGTTTGTATAAAACACTTACAAGAACGTTCCTAGAACACATTTCGCCCGCTCGTTAATTTTTCACTGAACGTTTTATTAGGTTGTGGGAACAGTCTGGTGGGAACATTGTTTGGAAATCACAAAAGATATGTTCCCAAAACACAAAAACTGTTCAGTTGTGCGGCTGATTCTACAATGTTTATTTTAGTGTGCAAAAAACATTCACCGGATGTTACAAGAACATTCCCAGAACACATTTAGTCTGTTCTTTAATGGTTCGCAGAATGTTTTATTAGGTTGTGGGTTACAGTCTGTTGGGAATATTGTGGGGACATCACAAAAGATATGTTCCCAAAACGCAAAACAAATGGTCAGATAATGTTTGTATCAGGGTGCCAAAACATTACTAGATGTTGCAAGAATGTTAACAAAACAGCCTTTCTGAGTTCTTTAAAGGTTCCCATAATATGTAATTAGGTTGTGGAAACTATGTGGGTACATTACAAGATATAGGTTCCCAAAACATAAAATATGCTCAGTTGTAATGACGCTCATACAATGTTTAAGTTAGGTTGCACAAGATATTCTCTTAATGCTGTAAGAAATAAATACGTCTGTTTTTATGACATTCATAGCATATTTGTTTTAGGTTTAAAATAATATTCCATTGATGTTCACGCAATATACATTTGACCTTGTCTTGGAGGTCCTCAGAAACATAGCATTTTAGTTTAATTCATAGGTCATTTGAACAGCATTTAATCATACAAGTGCAAACATGTTTTTCACACATTGACAAGCTGCACATTGTCATAGGACTTTTGAACAACATTTCATCATACAAACACACCCATATATTTTTTTACACTTCATATGTTGATAATCTGCACATGTGGGTTTTGAACCTGCAATGTTTGCTTCCAAAACCAGATATTTTATCCTCTGTACCACCATGGAAGCACTCTTTAATTGTCTTTTTTCAGTATATATAGCCATGGCAGTATGGTCAATCAGGAATTCCATGCTCCTTTATAGCCTTTTTACCCATGGAAATAATGTTAACTGGGCTATTCACCATCACTTCACCCATCCTCTTTATATGCTGCATACTTCTGGGTTCATATTTACAAAGTATCCAACACTATGATTGCTGATCTAGGATCACTTTTACTTTTCAGATCATGAAAAATAAGCCAGGAGGGACCATATCGAGCACCACTAGTTAGGAATTATATCAGGTGCGTTTTTAAAAATTGAACAGTACATTTTACACATTTTATTATTTACAGTTAGTCTACAGTTAGTCTAAATTCTGCATTTCTGACTGGATTTATACATCTGGATGAAATAAAGACATCCTCTCTTTTAGTAGAGTATATCTGAGCCTCACTTTCACCTTTTTTTCTAAGGAAACATGGTTATAGAACATGTGAGATTGAACCTGCACTATTCAAAACCGCAGCCAGATAATTAACTGTGGCCTTGTGAGGTTTTTTTCAGTCAAATATTGTCAATCAAGACATGGAACACAATTTCTGAGTTAGTAAAATGTTCCCATTCTCTTCATATGCTGTGTACTTTTGTAACATCTTATGAAATGTGATTATAGTGGGGTAGAGCTGCCTTTAAATACATTTTATAATTTTGTATGCTTCCTGATTGACCATAGCTTTGCATGCTCTTGGATAGCTGTGGCCTTGTTTTTTTCTTCAGTCAAATTAATATTTGACTGAAGAAAAAAAAACAAGGCCACAGCTATCCCCTAGTTGTGGAGAGGGTTAATGATCTGGTTAAGGAACCAAAAATTGTACGTTCAAACCCTGCATGTGCATATAAGGAGAGGGAGCGAGAGTGAGGGAGAAGCAGAGAGAGAGAGAGGGAGAAGCAGAAGTAGAGGGAAGAGACAGTAGCTCTCTCTGGTATCTTTTCTTTCCAGTTCCTCCCTCAGGCTTGTCCCTCTCTCCTCTCCTTATAAAATCTGTGAAATATTACACTTATGGTTTGGCCTCATATTTTCATTCTTATTTCTCACTTTTATGCTCTGCAGCGACGACTGCTATCACATGTATTATTATCTGGGGGGAGGGTGTGTGTTTTGTGTGAGTCTGTGGGTGGAGCAAAGGCAAAAAAAGGGCTGCACTCCTAAACACTGGGAGAGGGAGAGAGGGAGAGGGAGAGAGGGAGAGGGAGAGAGGGAGAGGGAGAGAGAGACTCTCTCTCTCTGGTATATTTTCTTTCCAGCTACTGCCTCTGGCTATTCCCTCTCTCTTCTCCTTATCAAAACAGTGAAATATCACAGTTATGGTTTGGTGTCATAATTTCACTATTATTTCTCACTTTTATGCTCTGTGGCGAAGATTGCTTCTGAACGTATAATAATCTGGTGTGTGTTTTGTGTGGGGGTGGGGTGGAGGGATAGCAATAAAGGGCTACACACCTTAACAGTGGATATCAGCACTGTGCAAAGATTAAGAGTGAGAGAGAGAGAGAGCAATTAGTAGCCAAAAAATGCAATCTCTCCTGGACAACATTTTAGCCTTAACATTCTCCTACAGCAAGATGTACATTTGGCAGTTTGGAACATAAACTTATATTTGACAAATTAGCCTCCTTGGCTAATCTAAAGATAATGAAAAATGGTTTGATTGTCACGGCTGTCTGAAGAATGGGACCAAAGCGCAGCGTGTGTATCGTTCCACATTTTATTTTCACTGTGAAACTATGCAAGATATACAAATAAACTAAAGAACAAAAACAACAAACCGTGACGAAGCGGTGCAACATACACTAACTCAAAAACAATCTCCCACAAAACCAGGTGGGAAAAACAACTACTTATAAGTATGATCTCCGATTAGAGACAACGATGACCAGCTGTCTCTAATTGGAGATCATCCCCCCAAAAAAACATAGAAATACAAAAACTAGAACATAACAACATAGAAAATCTAAACTAGATCTACTCTACCATAGAAAATAACAGCTTTCTATGGTCAGGACGTGACATTGATAATGATTGCAAAAATCTATGGAAGTTATTGATAAATACAGTATCAGTCAAAAGTTTGGACACACCTAATCATTCAAGGGTCTTCTTTATTTTGACTATTTTATGGAATCATGTATGGAATCATGTAGTAACCAAAGAAGTGTTAAACAAATCAAAATGTCTTTAATATTTTAGTTTCTTCATAGCAGGCACCCTATTCCTTGATGACAGCTTTGCACAATGTTGGCATTCTCTCAACCAGCTCCATGAGGAATGCTTTTCCAACAGTCTTGAAGAAGTTCCCACATACAGTATGCTGAGAACTTGTTGGCTGCTTTTCCTTCACTCTGCAGTCCAACTCATCCCAAACCATCTCAGTTGGGCTGAGGTCGGGTGATTGTGGAGGCCAGGTCATCTGATGCAGCACTCCATCACACAGCCCTTACACAGACTGGAAGTGTGTTTTGGGTCATTGTCTTGTTGAAAAACAAATGATAGTCCCACTAAGCGCAAACCAGATGGGATGGCGTATCACTGCACAATGCTGTGGTAGCCATGCTGGTTAACTGTGCCTTGAATTCTAAGTAGATCACAGAGAGTGTCACCAGCAAAACACCCCTACACCATCACAGGTCCTCCTCCATGCTTCACAGTGGGAACCACACATGCAGAGATCATCCATTCACCTACTCTGCGTCTCACAAAGACACAATCGGTTGGAACCAAAAATCTCAAATTTGGACTCATCAGACCAAAGGACAGATTTCCACCGGTCTATTGTCCATTGCTCGTGTTTCTTGGCCCAAGCAAGTCTTTTCTTCTTATTGGTGTCCTTTAGTAGTGGTTTCTTTGCAGCAATTCGACCATGAAGGCTTGATTCAGGCAGTCTCCTCTGAACAGTTGATGTTGAGATGTGTCTGTTACTTGAACTCTGTGAAGCATTTATTTGGACAGCAATCTGAGGTGCAGTTAACTCTAATGAACTTATCCTCTGCTGCAGAGGTAACTCTGGGTCCTCCTTTCCCGTGGTGGTCCTCATGAGAGCCAGTTTCATCATAGTGCTTGATGGTTTTTGCGACTGCACTTGAAGAAACTTCCAAAGTTATTGACATTTTCCAGATTGACTGGCCTCCATGTCTCAAAGTAAAGATGGACTGTCATTTCTCTTTGCTTATTTGGACTTGATCATTTACCAAATAGGGCTATATTCTGTTTACCACCCCTACCTTGTCACAGCACAACTGATTGACTCAAATGCATTAAAAAGGAAAGAAATTCCATAAATGAACTCTTACCAAGGCACACCTGTTAATTGAAAAGTATTCCAGGTGACTACCTCATGAAGCTGGTTGAGAGAATGCCAAGACTGTGCAAAGCTGTCATCAAGGCAAAAGGTGGCTACTTTGAAGAATCTCAAATATAAAATATATTTTGAATTGTTTAACACTTTTTTGGTTACTACATGATTCCATATGTGTTATTTCATAGTGTTGATATCTTCACTATTATTCTACAAAACCTTTGAATGAGTAGGTGTGTCCAACCTTTTGACTGGTACTGCATATCTAGTGAACCAGACAACAAAAATGTACGACTTCAATATGGGGAAAACACTGAAGCAATACAAACACACCCTAAGAACAAAAAATGAACAGCACATTAGAAATCAGTTGGATGTAATTGATGAATCCATAGAATCAAACCACTTCTGGGAGAATTGTAATATATTAAACAAACCTTATCATGAGGATTTGGCTATCCAAATGGTGATATGTGAAGAAATCCCTTTGCAAACCTGTACAGCAATATAACAGAGTCCAGGACAAAAACATACGCAAGAAAAATGTCTAATCCTTGAATCAGCAGTCAAAGACTATCAAAATCCTGTGCATACCCCATTTATAGAACAATAATTTTTGGAAAAAGTATACACTCTACAACGCAAAAAGGTTGTGGTACTGATGTTATTTTAAATGAAATGATCAATTATACAGACCACAAATTCAAATTGCCTTTACTCAAACTGTTTAACATTCTCCTCACTGCAGGTATTTTCCTAGATATTTGGAACCAAGGCTTGATCACACCAATCTATAAAAATTGAGACAAATTTGACCCGAATAATTACAGAGGAATTGGCTTTAACAGCAGCTTGGAGAAAATTCTCTGCAGTATCATCAATAGCAGACTACGTAATTTCCTTGATGAACACAACGTCCTGAGCAGAAGCCAGATTGGATATTTACCAAATTACCATACAACAGACCTTCCACATTCTAATTGACAAACAAGTAAACCAAAACAAAGGCAAAATGTACTCATGTTTTGTAGACTTCAAGAAAGCGTTTGATTCAATTTGTCACAAAGGTATTTTTTTAATAAACGAATACAAAATTCAAAAAGGCACTCGCACATCTGAGCAATCTTGTTGCAGGTGCATGGCAACAGTTGAAACAGGATGAAGGAAAAAAAAAATAATAATAATAAACGAATACAAAGTGGTATTGGAGGGAAAAAAATATGATGTTATTAAATCAATGTACACAAAAAAGAAATGTCTGGTTGAAATTGGCTTCTCCACTCAGGTACGTGGAGTGAATCAGTACTGCTCAAAAAGTCCAACACTATTTAACATCTACATTAATGAATTGCCAAAAACATTAGAAGAATCTGCAGCACCTGGTCACACACTACACAACACTGAAATCAAGTGTCTGCTGTACGCAGATGCCCTGGTGCTGCTGTCTCCCATTAAGGAGGGATTACAGCAGCATCTAGATCATCTGCACAGGTTCTGTCAGACATGGGCTCTGACAGTTAACCTTAAAAAAATGAATGTAATGATATTCCAAAAGAGGTCCGGAAATCAGGATCACAAATATCAGTTATATTTAAATGAAAATCAAATTGTACTGGTCATATACACATGGTTAGCAGATGTTATTGTGAGTGTAGTGAAATGCTTGTGCTTCTAGATCCGACAGTGCAGCAGTATCTAACAGGTAATATCTAACAATTCTGTGATTGGCTGTTATAGACCCCCCTCTGCTCTCGGTGATGCATTTTCTTCTTTGACGCACCTCATGTCTAAACTTCTTTACAGTGAAATTATTTTGATTGGTGATCTCAACTGGTGTTGGTTAATGCCGGTGTCTGATGATATAAAAATGTTTTGTAATTCTATGAATCTTACCCAGTTGATTAACTCACCCACTTGCCCTAATCTAAAATGCCCAGATAAATCTACCCTGATTGATTTGATATTGACAAATGTTCCACATAAATATTCTGCGGTTGGTGTTTTTTGTAATGATTTAAGTGACCATTGTGCTGTTGTTGCTATTAGAAATACTAAGATTTCTAAGTCTAACCCGCGTTTTATTCGTAAGAGAAATCTGAAGTGTTTCATTGAGCAGGCTTTCTTTCATGATTTGTTTTATTTTGACTGGAGCAAGATTGAGCTTATCCCTGATGTGGAAACTGCCTGGAAATTCTTTCATGATGGTTTTCTCCAAATAGTAAACAGACATGCTCTATTCCACAGGTTCAGGGTTAAAGGGAGGGATAATCCATGGTTTTCGTCTGAGCTTTCTTGCATTGTTCACGACCGTAATCTAGCCTGGGCTAAAGCAAGGAAAAAGTGTTCTGATGCTGATTGGCTTGTTTTTAGGCAGTTACGAAACAAGTGTTCTTCTCTTCTCAGGAAGGCCAAGTCTGAATATTTTATGTCTGTTACCACTGATAACCTGAATGAACCTAGAAAGTTTTGGAAGGCTATTAAGTCTATGTCTGGTAACAGTAATGTTAATGAATTACCATCATGTGTATTGAAGGACTCTGTTGCTATATATGACAAAACTGAAATGCTGAATTGTTTCAATGAGCACTTTGTATCATCTGGTAGACTGTTTGATTCAGTGTCCTCTGTCTCTGTACAACCTTGTGTTGATGAACCAGTGAGAGCTGGTCAAACTTTTAGCTTTTTGCCATTCTCAGTGCAGGTGGTACATAAGGCCCTGAAATCCTTAGATCAGAGAAAGCCTGCAGGTCCTGATCTTTTGGATCCCTGCTTTTTAAATCTGGCAGCTGATTTCATAGCTAAACCACTTGCATATCTGTTTAATCTAACCCTGGAATGTAATGAAATTCCAAAGATCTGGAAATCAGCATTTGTCCTGCCACTTTTAAAAGGGGGAGATCCAACTCTTTTAAATAATTATAGGCCGATCTCAAAGCTGTCACCCCTGGTGAAAATACTTGAAACCCTTGTGAGTGAACAGCTAAAAGAGTTTTTATATACTAACTCTATTTTATCAATGTACCAATCGGGTTTCAGGAAGAAGCATGGCACAATTACAGCAGCCATGAAGGTTTTAAATGATATCACTGAAGGTCTTGACAAAAAACAGCATTGTGTCTCACTTTTTATTGATCTCTCTAAGGCTTTTGATACAGTTGATCATGCTATACTAAGGCAGAGATTGTCGAGTGTAGGTCTTTCAGAGCATGCAGTTGCATGGTTTGTTAACTATCTATCTGATAGCACTCAGTGCACTCAATTTGATGAGCTTAGGTCTGTTAAATTGTCTGTCTTAAATGGTGTGCCCCAAGGCTCTGTACTTGGTCCTCTCTTATTCACTATTTATATAAATAATTTAGACAAAAATGTCCAAAATGCACAACTTCATTTTTATGCTGATGATACTGTTATTTACTGTTGTGCTTCATCTCTTACAAAAGCTTTCCAGAACTTGCAAACTGCTTTTAATACTGTTCAACATACCTTGTCTCAATTGAAGCTTATCCTCAATACTGACAAAACTAAACTACTGGTGTTTTCTAAAGCAAGAAATAGACCTCTGAACCTTTCACCTATTACTACCTGTCAGGGCAAGGAGATTGAGGTTGTAACCTCATATAAATATCTTGGAATTTTGATTGATGATGGCCTCTCTTTTAAAATGCATATTCAACAACTTACAAAAAAATTGAAGGTGAAATTAGGATTTTATTTTGAAGCCAGAATTAGGCTTGTTTTTCTTTTGAAGCCAGGAGGCTAGTATCAGCTACATTTATGCCTTTACTAGACTATGGGGATATTTTATATATGAATGCTTCCGCTCAGTATTTGAGATCAATTGACACCCTTTACCATGGCACTTTGAGATTTATTTTAAATTGCAAAACCCTTACGCACCACTGCACTTTATATACCAGGGTTGGCTGGCCTTCTCTAGTCACTCGTAGGCTCAGTCACTCGTATACTTTTATTTACAAAGCCATTTTGGGTTTACTACCTTTTTATTTGGGCATTTTTATTGTTCAGAAATGTGGTGGGTACTCTCTTCGTTCGCGGGACTTTATCTTGCTAACTGTTCCAAATGTCCGAACTGAATTTGGTAAAAGGGCTTTTATGTACTCTGCGCCATCGTCTTGGAATGCCTTACAAAATACTTTTAAACTGGAAGAACTTGTCCCGATTGGTATTTTTAAATCACTGATGAATGATCTTGAGACTGATTCCCTGACATGCCAATGTTTTTAATATGCTGTTTTTGATTTTGTTATATTCTTTGTTAATTCTATGGTTTTTACTAGATTACTTGTAGTTTTTCATGTTGTTTGTCTGTAATTTTTGTAATGACTTGGCGCTGCCTATCTTGGCCAGGACGCTCTTGAAAAAGAGATTTTAAATCTCAATGAGCCCTTCCTGGTTAAATAAAGGTTAAATAAAAAAATAAAAAAATAAAAAATTCCACAACAAAACCTAATATCTAACAAATTCCACAACAAAACCTAATACACACAATCTAGTAAAGGAATGGGGTAAGAATATATAAATATAAAATATATGGATGAGCAGTGACAGAGCAGCTAAGATGCAATAGATAGTATAGAAAGATAGTGTAGTATACAGTATATACATATGAGTTAAGTAATGCGAGATATGTAAACATTCTTGAAGGGGTATTATTAAAGTGACTAGTGTTCCATTTATTAAAGTGGCCAATAATATCAAGTCTGTAGGTTGGCAGCTGCCTCTCTGTGCTAGTGATGGCTGTTAAACAATCTGATGGCCTTGAGATAGAAGCTGTTTTTCAATCTCTCTGTCCCAGCTTTGATTCACCTGTACTGACCTCGTCTCTGGATGGAAGGGGGGTGAACAGGCAGTGGCTCGGTTGGTTATTGTCCTTGATTATATTTTGTTGCCTTCCTGTGACATTGGGTGTTGTAGGTGTCCTGGAGGGCAGGTAGTTTGCCCCCGGTGATGCGTTGTGCAGACCTCACCACCCTCTGGAGAGCCCTGCGGTTGTGGGCGGTGCAGTTGCTGTACTAGGCGTTGATGCAGCCCGACAGGATGCTCTCGATTGGGCACCTGCAAAAGTTAGTGAGGGTTTTTGGTAACAAGCCACATTTTTTCAGCCTCCTGTGGTTGAAGAGGCGCTGTTGGGTGGACCATTTCAGTTTGTCGGTGATATGTACACAGAGGAACATAAAACTTTCCACCTTCTCCACTGCTGTCCCGTCGATGTGGATGGGGGGTGCTCCAAATGGATGTTTCCTGAAGTCCACGATCATCTCTTTTGTTTTGCTGACATTGAGTGAGAGGTTATTTTCCTGACACCACACTCTGAGGACCCTCACATCCTCCCTGTAGGCTGTCTCGTCGTTGTTGGTAATCAAGCCTACCACTGTTGTGTCGTCTGCAAATTGGACACAGTTCTATTAGAACACAACACAAACTACACATATCTAGGACTAAATATCAGCAACACATGTAGCTTTCACATAGCTGTGAACGAGCTAAGAGACAAAGCAAGAAGAGCATTCTATGCCATTAAAAGGAACATTAAAATTCCAATTAGAATCTGGCTCAACATTTTCCAATAAGTTATAGAACCAATTGCTCTACATAGCAGCGAAGTATGGGGTCCACTATCTAATAATGAATTTACCAAATGGGACAAACATCCAATTGAAATACTGCATGCAGAGTTTTGCAAGACTGTATTGCAAGTGCAAAGAAAAACTCCAAATAACGCATGTAGAGCAGAATTGGGCCAATACCCACTCCTTATTCTAATAGAAAAAATAGCTATCAAATTTTCCAAACATCTAAAAAGAATTGACCCCAAAACATTTCATCACACAGCCCTAAAATATCAAGAGACGAAACAAGAGAATAGTCCCCTCAGTCAGCTGGTTCTGAGGCTCAGTTCACTAACCCAAACCAACCCCATAGAGCCTCAGGACAGCACTCAGAAAATCTGGCCCAACCAAATTATCACAAAACAAAATGAAAATATATAACCTATTGGAAAGACACCTTAGTTAACTTCAATGCTATTTGGCTCTAAACAGACAGTACATGGTGGCAGGCTATCTGACCACTGTGACCGAAAACTGAGAAAAACACTGACTAGGTACAGACTCAGTGAGCACAGTCTGGCTATAGAGACTGGTCGTCACAGGCAAACCTGGCTGCCCAGAGAGGGCAGGTTGTGCTCACTCTTCTCCAGGGGAGAGGTAGAGACAGAGCTGCATTTCCTAATACACTGTGACAAATACTCAGATGTAAGAGAATCTTTCTTTCCCAAAATTATCATTCAGTACAAAGTACTATAAAGATGAAGAAAAAATTCTATATGTATTGGGTGAAAAGCCTAAATGTTTCCTCCTGCCACATCCTGAGGGACAATAATAATAATATTTCCATTTAGGTTTTGATTTGGCTTTCGTACCATGTCATGTGGCTTCTCAGTCATATTGAGACCGGTCTACTACTATTGTTTTAATGTATTGTTATTCTCATGAATATTGTTGTTGTAATTGCTGTTAATGGTAATCCCATTTCCACTACTACTATTAGTATTGATGCCTTACTGCTGTTGGTCCCAATGTGTGTGTAGAGAGAGAGAGCGATCAAGGGTGAGGGTTAATGTTATCAGCATATATACGGATCACACAGTTCAAGGTAAACAGCAGATTACACACACACACACACACACACACACACACACACACACACACACACACACACACACACACACACACACACACACACACACACACACACACACACACTATAAGGTAGCGACTACATAGGTATTTACACCATTAGACACAATTTATGTGCAGTCATCACACCCACGTACTCAAGTATCCACCGTGTGTTTTTTCGTGTGTGCGTGCACTGTACACACACGCGTCGAGGCTGGCCCAGCAGTGGGAATACTGCAATTTACTGCCGTATGTGTATGTGACTTTCGTGTGTTTTTGTTTGTGTGTGTGTGTGTGTGTGTGTGTGTGTGTGTGTGTGTGTGTGTGTGTGTGTGTGTGTGTGTGTGTGTGTGTGTGTGTGTGTGTGTGGGGATGTAAAGCAGACAGAATATACAAATGCTATGAACAACAGAGTAGTTTGTGCATGGATATACAATCAGGCATCTGTCTTCTGTGTTCAAATTGATAGGAATGAAATATTCTGTAATCTAAATGTAAATGGAGGTGAAATTTACTGTTGGCTGCTATGTAATTACCTACACTAATATTTATTACTGTTGTGTTTGTATGAGAGGGAGAGAGAGTGAGGGAGAGGATGGAGAGAATAGAAGAGAATGGAAAGAAGAGATAAAGATGATGATGTTGGAGAGCAGGTGTGTAGATGGAGGGATGCTGGTTAGAGAGGGGGGTAGAAAGAGAGGGGGTAGAGAGAGAGGGGGTAGAGAAAGAGAGGGGGTAGAGAGAGAGGGGGGTAGAGAGGGGGGGTAGAGAGAGAGGAGGTAGAGAGTGAGGGCAGGTAGAGAGAGAGGGGGGTAGAGAGAGAGGGGGTAGAGAGAGAGGGGGTAGAGAGGGGGGGTAGAGAGAGAGGAGGTAGAGAGTGAGTGAGGGAGGGTAGAGAGAGAGGGGGGGTAGTGAGCGAGGGGGGGGTAGAGAGGGAGGGGGTAGAGAGAGATGGAGGTAGAGAGAGGGGGTAGAGAGAGAGGGGGTAGAGAGGGGGGTAGAGAGAGAGGGGAGTAGAGAGAGAGAGGTGAGTAGAGAGAGAGAGGGGGGTAGAGAGAGAGAGGGGGGTAGAGAGAGAGAGGGGTAGAGAGAGATGGGGTAGAGAGAGGGGCGGAGAGAAAGAGAGTGGGGTGAGGGGGGAGAGAGGGGGGATAGAGAGAGAGGAGGGAGAGAGCGATAGAGAGGGGGTAGAGGGGTGGGGGCGGTGGGAGAGAAATGGTTTAGTCAGTTGTGTCGTCTCTTTCAGGGTGTGACCTACAGGCCAAAGCTCTCACTTGGAGATTGAAAAACATTGTTTTCTGACATCCTGGAATGAGCTCCACACACACACACACACACATACACACACTGACATTTTAGCTGGGTTAACTGTTTATTGATTGACATTTCTGACTTCACAGTAACTGTATCACTGCTAGCAACCATGATAGCAACTTAAAGGCATGAGAAAACAATAT
>NC_042959.1:57071944-57081944 GCF_901001165.1 Salmo trutta
ATAGAGAGACAAAGGAATTCTTCCACCTCACAGGACTGGAGAACCGAACGACATTTATGTTCTGGAGAAGGTATAAAAGATCGGTGAAGAATCCAGCTACGAACTGGTCCATTTGGTACAATTTTGTGAAACTCATGAGACAATTCGGCCACATTACCATGGCTCTGTTTATATAATAGCCTCAGTTGTGAGACTTATATCTAATGGTTGTATAAAATGAATGAATAAGGATGGAACTGTTTGTGAAATTGTGTAAATGTGATTTTGGACTGTTTAACCTGTTATGGATAGGGGGCAGTATTTTCACGGCCGGATAAAAAACGTACCTTATTAAATGTGTTTATTACTCCTGCCCAGAAACTAGAATATGCATATAATTGTTTGATTTGGATAGAAAACACCCTAAAGTTTCTAAAACTGTTTTGAATGGTGTCTGTGAGTATAACAGAACTCATATGGCAGGCCAAAACCTGAGAAGATTCCAAACAGGAAGCGCCCTCTCTGACCATTTCTTGGCCTTCTTTAGCCTCTTTATTGAAAACAGAGGATCTCTGCTGTAACGTGACACTTTCTAAGGCTCCCATAGGCTCTCAGAAGGCGCCAGAACGTTGAATGATGACTCTGCACTCCCTGGCTGAAAAACAATAGCGCATTTGGATAGTGGTCGATCTGAGAACAATGAGACGGTGCGCGCGTGCACGTGAAGAGTCCATTTTACATTTTCAGTCTTTGAACGAAAACGACGTCTCCCGGTCGGAATATTATCGCTATTTTATGAGAAAAATCGCATAAAAATTGATTTTAAAAAGCGTTTGACATGCTTCGAAGTACGGTAATGGAATATTTTGAAATGTTTTGTCACGATACGCGCCGGCGCGTCACCCTTTGTTACCCTTCGGATAGTGTCTTGAACGCACGAACAAAACACCGCTATTTGGATATAACTATGGATTATTTGGAACCAAACCAACATTTGTTGTTGAAGTAGAAGTCCTGGGAGTGCATTCTGACAAAGAACAGCAAAGGTAATCCAATTTTTCTTATAGTAAATCTGAGTTTGGTGAGTACCAAACTTGGTGGGTGTCAAAATAGCTAGCCTGTGATGGCCGGGCTATCTACTCAGAATATTGCAAAATGTGCTTTCACCGAAAAGCTATTTTAAAATCGGACACCGCGATTGCATAAAGGAGTTCTGTATCTATAATTCTTAAAATAATTGTTATGTTTTTTGTGAACGTTTATCGTGAGTAATTTAGTAAATTCACCGGAAGTCTTCGGTGGGAATGCTAGTTCTGAACGTCACATGCTAATGTAAAAAGCTGGTTTTTGATATAAATATGAACTTGATTGAACAAAACATGCATGTATTGTATAACATAATGTCCTAGGAGTGTCATCTGATGAAGATCATCAAAGGTTAGTGCTGCATTTAGCTGGGGTTTTGGTTTTTGTGACATTATATGCTAGCTTGAAAAATGGGTGTCTGATTATTTCTGGCTGGGTACTCTCCTGACATAATCTAAAGTTTTGCTTTCGTTGTAAAGCCTTTTTGAAATCGGACAGTGTGGTTAGATAAAGGAGAGTCTTGTCTTTAAAATGGTGTAAAATAGTAATATGTTTGAAAAATTTAAGTTTTCGGATTTTAGAGGAGTTTGTATTTCGCGCCACGCCCTATCATTGGATATTGGAGTGGTGTTCCACTAGCGGAACATCTAGATGTAAGAGGTTTTAATGAAGGAAACTCAAATTCCCTTTGTACACACAAATACTGGTACTTGAGACACAATGACCACAACATGTAACTCATGTATCAACCCCCTGAACCAATTCTGCTAAACTACAAGCACAATTCCTGCTTTACACTCAAATTGCAGTTCTAAAACACACTTTTTTCAAAACACTACACACAATTCTTTGCATTTGGCACAATTTTCATGCAGAAAATCTCTTGTTTTCACATTGAACACACTGCCATTCAAATATGCACACTGACTCATCACATGGGCAAACACCCGTCACACAGTTTTACAATTAGCAATCAGAGCTTTAGCATAAAAGGGCAACAGGTGAGCTCTTCTGTTTTGGAGCAATGGATGCCAACATTGGAAACAGAGGCAGAGCCAGAGGAGTGAGAGTAAGAGGAGGAGGACAGGGAGGACAAGGACGAGGACGAGGAAGGCCAAGGACAGTAATCTCTGATGAGATCCAAGCCACTTTGGTTGATCATGTGGTCAACCATGGTCTAACAATGAGGGAGGTTGGGCAAAGAGTACAGCCAAATTTGAGCAGGTACACTGTAGCATCCATCATCCAGACATTCCGAAATGAGAATAGGTAAGAAATCTACTCTCACTAGAAAATTGCAGTACTGCATATCAATACAGTACTCAATGAGTACAGTAGTACAGTATTGCCTGTGGACTGTTCTGTAGGACTGTAAAAATAAAGTATGTTTCAAGTATTTGGGAAATGTATTCCTACTTTGTATTTACAGTATTTTACTATTTGTTTGGCAGAACTGAAAGATTACCAACACAAGGTGGTCGGGAACGTGTTCTGTCTCCTGAACAGGAAACTGAAATCATGAACATGGTCCTAGAAAATAACGCCATAACATTACGGCAAATACAAAGAAAAATAATAGAAAACAATGAGATATTTCAAAATATTGATAGGGTAAGCTTATCAACACTGGACCGTGTCTTGCGCAGAAATAATCTCAGGATGAAGCAGGTCTACAGGGTGCCATTTGAATGCAATTCAGAAAGAGTCAAAGAATTGCGATATAACTATGTGCAAGTGAGTCCTATACAATCCCACAATTGATGCATACTCTCAACACTGCATAAATTATACATATTTCAGTATTGTAATCATAATGATTGTGCTTCCCAATAGTGACCACTCCATGTCTATTTCTGATATTGTCATGTGTGTTTCAGAGAGTCCTTGAGCTAGAGGTGGCTGCAGTGGAGCACCAGTTCATTTTCATTGATGAGGTTGGATTCAACCTCACAAAAAGACGAAAGAGGGGAAGGAATATCATTGGCCAGCGTGCCATTGTTCAAGTCCCTGGCCAGCGCGGAGGGAACATCACAATGTGTGCAGTGATTACCCACCACGGCATCATCCATCACCATGCTACCCTTGGCCCCTACAACACCGCCCATCTGATCACATTCCTGGACACCCTACACAACACACTCATTCCACCAGATCAGGTAGATGGCCCAGAGCAGCTCAGGTACGTTGTCATTTGGGACAACGTAAGTTTCCACAGGGCTGCTCTGGTTCGTAACTGGTTCACTGCCCACCCACGCTTTTTAGTTGTTTATCTCTTTCCATATTCTCCATTCCTCAATCCTATTGAGGACTTTTTTTCTGCCTGGAGATGGAAAGTGTATGACCGAAATCCACAAACGCGTATACCTCTTCTCCAAGCTATGGAAGACTCATGTGGAGATCTAGCAGCTGATGCTTTTCATGGCTGGAATCGCCATGCTAGGCGATATTTCCCCCGCTGCATGGCCAGGGAAAACATTGCTTGTGATGTGGATGAGGTGCTGTGGCCAGACCACAACAGAAGAGAGGATGCAGCATATTTTTTTAATTGTATACATTCAATTCTTATGTTTTGTATGTAGACCACTGTGTGCAACTTTGTGTTGGTTGGGAATGGGATGTACACTGTGTACATTGTTTTTGTGGGAAAAATTAGATATATTTGTACCGTGTATTTGTGTGTTCTGAGTATAAAAACAATTTTCTCAAATATTTTACAACACACTTATGTATGTACTGTCTGTAGTAATGGCAACACTGAACCAAAAAAAAGGCCTAAGTCATTATGATGAATGGAGAATAAGTGTTTCTGATTCATCATAGTGTTTTACATTGAGCACATCAGTGTTCAACTGGTTCTTATAAATGTCTATTCATATGATGGTTTGTGTGTGTCACTTGTGTGTGTCACTTGAAAACAAAATACAATTTTGATAAGAAATAACATTGTTTTGAATGTAAAGTTTCATTTTCTGGAGAATTGAGGGGTTTTGCCCATTGTGTGTGTGTTTTTTGATTTGTATGTAGAGTTCTGAGAATATGAGGCATGCTTTCAGAAAATGTGTGTAAACAATTGAGAAAAACTGTAACTAAGTCCTTGGCACGCTCCCAGGGACACAGACAGGACCTGGCGTGTCCCTGATTATGAGGCATGCTTTCAGAAAATGTGTGTAAACAATCGAGAAAAACTGTAACTAAGTCCTTGGCACGCTCCCAGGGACACAGACAGGACCTGGCGTCATGAGACAGCCTTTTCTGTGTTCCGAATATAAACCCCACCCAGATTTTCTATCACCAGACCAGCTTACCTCGAGAATGAGAGGGCCAAGGTTTGACCATGCATTCCTCGTTCTGAACTTTAACCATACCACGTGGTTAAACTCTTAGACTATTGATACCGACAGAATAATAACAAGTCTTTGATATTAATTACTAGTCTGCAGCTAGGCATTCGGTATCATTGACTGCAAAGACCGACGAAACATCCGTCCTATAACGACATTAACCTCTCTAGGGTCGGCGGGACGAAATCGTCCCACCTACGTAACAGCCAGTGGAATCCTGTGGCGCGTTATTCAAATACCTTAGAAATGCTATTACTTCAATTTCTCAAACATATGACTATTTTACACCATTTTAAAGACAAGACTCTCGTTAATCTAACCACACTGTCCGATTTCAAAAAGGCTTTACAACGAAAGCAAAACATTAGATTATGTCAGCAGAGTACCCAGCCAGAAATAATCAGACACCCATTTTTCAAGCTAGCATATAATGTCACAAAAACCCAGAAGACAGCTAAATGCAGCACTAACCTTTGATGGTCTTCATCAGATGACACACCTAGGACATTATGTTATACAATACATGCATGTTTTGTTCAATCAAGTTCATATTTATATCAAAAAACAGCTTTTTACATCAGCATGTGACGTTCAGAACTAGCATACCCCCCGCAAACTTCCGGTGAATTTACAAAAAATGTACTAAATTACTCACGATAAACGTTCACAAAAAGCATAACAATTATTTTAAGAATTATAGATACAGAACTCCTCTATGCACTCGATATGTCCGATTTTAAAATAGCTTTTCGGTGAAAGCACATTTTGCAATATTCTAAGTAGATAGCCCGGCATCACAGGGCTAGCTATTTAGACACCCAGCAAGTTTAGCACTCACCAAAGTCAGATTTACTATAAGAAAAAGGTTATTACCTTTGGTGTTCTTCGTCAGAATGCACTCCCAGGCCTTCTACTTCAATAACAAATGTTGGTTTGGTCCCAAATAATCCATAGTTATATCCAAACAGCGGCGTTTTGTTCACGCGTTCAAGACACTATCCGAAAGGGTAAAGAAGGGTGACGAGCACGACGCATTTCGTGACAAAAAAATTCTAAATATTCCATTACCGTACTTCGAAACATGTCAACCGCTGTTTAAAATCAATTTTTATGCCATTTTTCTCGTAAAAAAACAATAATATTCCGACCGGGAATCTGTGTTTAGGTTAAAAGACGAAAGAAAATAAATGCATGGGGTCGACCCGTGCACGCGCCTAAGCCCATTGTCCTCTGATAGAGCACTTGCCAAAAGCGCTAATGTGTTTCAGCCTGGGGCTGGAATTACATCATTCAGCTTTTTCCCGCCTTCTGAGAGCCTATGGGAGCCGTAGGAAGTGTCACGTTACAGCAAAGATCCTCAGTCTTCAATAAACAGAGTCAAGAAGCTCAAGGAGTGGTCAGACAGGCCACTTCCTGTAAGGAATCTTCTCAGGTTTTTGCCTGCCATATGAGTTCTGTTATACTCACAGACACCATTCAAACAGTTTTAGAAACTTTAGGGTGTTTTCTATCCAAAGCCAATAATTATATGCATATTCTAGTTACTGGGCAGGAGTAGTAACCAGATTAAATCGGGTACGTTTTTTATCCGGCCGTGCAAATACTGCCCCCTATCCCCAACAGGTTAATGAATGTCACTTTGAAATAACCATTCTAACCGAGAGAGAGAGAGAGAGAGAACGCGAGGACAAAACTCTCCAACAGAACATAACTTTTCAACAAAGATCCCGACGACACACTGAGCGTAAATATATATATTGATTGCAATTGTTCCAAAATGAGTGAGCGTTCATGTGCAAAGGATTAGCATCAATTGTTAATATTTATCAACTCTGTAGTGCCTTCTCAGCCTGCCCCACTCCCCTTTTGTCTAACAAGCCGCCATGCCGGTTTAGCCCACTAGGGCACATTCTCCTATCATTTCCTTGTAACCATATCTGTTTGTTATGCATTTCTGTGAATTATTTAGTTAGTAAATAAATTATTTTAAGACAATTTATGTATGGATGACTCATAGTGAAGACTGGGTTCGTGCAGATAACCAACAATTTACGACGTTTGGAATGACGAGGTAAAGAATACGTCATTAATCAGAAGACTCTGATCAGATAGTATGATATCTGAGAGTTATATTAGGAAAATTATAACTTTGTAATCTGAATATTTTCCTTGGTGCCCCGACCTGCTAGTTAATTACAGTTACACGATGAATCAGTTTAATCGCGTAATAATAATTACAGAGAGTTATTTGATAAACATGTCTTCCGTTTTAATGATGCCAAAGACACGACAATACTGTGGGCAATACACAATCCCTCACTATCTTTCTTCTCTCTCTCTCTCTCTCTCTCTCTCTCTCTCTCTCTTTTGTTCTTTTTTGTTCGGAGAAAGGATGTGAGAGATAAGCAATGGTTTGTCCCTCTCTTTGTCTCTCTCTATCTGTGCCCCCTCCCTCTCCCCTCGCAACCTATCCCTTTCTCCCCTCTCCCACTCTCTCCCTTTCTCTCTCTCTCCCACTCCCCCCTCTCTCTCTCTGTCTCTCTCGCTCTCTCTGTCTCTCTGAGGTGATGTATGTCTGACCTTCGGTGTGAAAGCCTCTCTCGCTGCCAAACGCTTCTTTAACTGCCCCATGATTCACATGACATCACTTCCTGTGACCCTGCTCTCAGCCAGTCAGAACACATTATGGCCATGTGCCGGAGAGGAGAGGAGCAAGAGAGTATTGGCTGACAACAGGGTTTTAGAAGAGCATTTATGAAGAGTCATTGTCACTTTCTTTTTTAAACTGTTTTCTATTGTGTGTTCTTATACTCTCATTGATAGTTATGTTGAACTTCCCAATCTTAATTTAGTGGTTCCATACATCTCTGTTAACTCTATGCCTGGTCTCATCTCGTCAGCTGACTGAACACCACAACCGGGAAGTAACTGTCAACCAGACTATATGATTGGTTCAATATCATATAACCTCTTTCCTGGAATGAAGACAGATAGGGAGAGTGTCTTTCTCCCCAGAGCATGCAGGTGTGATCGGGTCCATAATGACAACTGTCTTTCTGGGATGATCACTGTCATTGATTAGAACACCTGTCTGGAACAATCACAAGCATTGATTAGCTGTTTTTTGAGGACCAGATCAATAAAAACACTGAATAGAAACTCCAAGCGCCTCAGGATCGACAGTCCACTTCATTTGATAGACATAGAGAGGATAGGCACACGAGCACACACACACACACCTTGATTTTAAGTGGTTGGTTCCAGGGTGTTGTGTACTCCTGATCTGGAACTCTCTAGTACATTACTCTCATCTCTGTCTGAATATATGCTGATTAAGGGAGTAGAGGAGAGGAGGGGGAGGGTAAAGGATGGGGGGAATGAAAGAGGAGGGGGGAGGGAAGAGAGGGTAGGGAGGCTTGGGCAAGAGGGAAGGGAGGGTGAGATATGGGCAATGAATTGCTGTCGAAGTGCATTTAAGCTACATTTAATCTCTGGAATTTGGCAAGAGGGGATAGTTGTGCTGTGTGCGAGCGCAGGTGTGCTAACACACACACACACACACACACACACACACACACACACACACACACAGACACACACACACAGTGGATAACTTTTAGTGAATTCGTTGCAGTGCCATTAATAGTGGGAGGGAAAAGCAGGGCTTAACAATCTCCATTCCCCAGCCTCAGACTCTGACACACACTTTTACTCCGGGATGGGCTGGGTTCAAGTCAGGACAGAAATCAAATCAAATCAAATTTATTTATATAGCCCTTCGTACATCAGCTGATATCTCAAAGTGCTGTACAGAAACCCAGCCTAAAACCACAAACAGCAAGCAATGCATGTGAAAGAAGCACGGTGGCTAGGAAAAACTCCCTAGGAAAAACTCCCTAGAAAGGCCAAAACCTAGGAAGAAACCTAGACAGGAACCAGGCTATGAGGGGTGGCCAGTCCTCTTCTGGCTGTGCCGGGTGGATATTACAACAGAACATGGTCAAGATGTTAAAATGTTCATAAATGACCAGCATGGTCAAATAATAATAATCATAGTAGTTGTCGAGGGTGCAACAAGCACGTCCGGTGAACAGGTCAGGGTTACATAGCCGCAGGCAGAACAGTTGAAACTGGAGCAGCAGCACGGCCAGGTGAACTGGGGACAGCAAGGAGTCATCATGCCAGGTAGTCCTGAGGCATGGTCCTAGGGCTCAGGTCCTCCGAGAGAAAGAAAGAAAGAGAGAATTAGAGAGAGCATATTTAAATTCACACAGGACACCGGATAAGGCAAGAGAAATACTCCAGATGTAACAGCCTGCCCCTAGCCCCCCGACACATAAACTACTGAAGCATAAATAGTGGAGGCTGAGACAGGAGGGATCAGAAGACACTGTGGCCCCATCCGGTGATACCCCCGGACAGGGCCAAACAGGCAGGATATAACCCCACCCACTTTGCCAAAGCACAGCCCCCACACCACTAGAGGGATGTCACCAACCACCAACTTACCGTCCTAAGACAAGGCCGAGTATAGCCCACAAAGATCTCCGCCATGGCACAACCCAAGGGGGGGGGGGCGCCAACCCAGACAGGAAGACCACAGAACATTAGGACCAGACCTTGGCCTCGCTCCATCCACTTGATTCTCGTTGTTCTTTTAGTAAGAAGATTGATAATGGATAAAAAGAATCATATCCATTTTAGAATTATACATCAAAATCTATCCATCATCCAAAACAGTCTACTTATTATCACAGAAGGCTGCTGAGGAGAGAATGGCTCATAATAATGGCCGGAACGGCACAAATGAAATGGCATCAAACATTCCACGAATTCCGCTCCAGTCATTACCACGAGCCCACGAGTTCTCCCCAATTAAGGTGTCACCAACCTCCTGTGTTACTCATACACCCCAACCATTATCCCTCTTATCAAATGTGAAGATCAAGGTCAAGAAATTGCTATGTGACGACTCTGGTAAATGTTTCACTCTTAGGACTCCATAGAGAACATCTCAGAGTAGAGTGGTGGTATGGAGACCAAGGTAGCAGAATTATAGACCTTCATCTTTCTCTTTCTTAGAGGAACAGATTGGAGGTGATTAAAAGAGTGATTGAATCTCTCTCTCTCTCTCTCTCTCTACCTCTCTCTCTACCTCTCCTTCTCCCTCAAGTGATTGAAAGATGAAATTGCTCAATTCCCATCTTTAATTAAGTGACTGGAATCATAAACGTTTCAAGTAAAAGAGTGGGTGAAGTAGTGACTCTCTCCATTATAAATAAATGAGTGAACGTGTCAATTCCCCATTGGTCTCCCATGCTGATATAGATGAACAACAATGTTTGTTGCTGGTCTTTTCCCCTACGTCCTAGGTGAATTTATACACATACCCCCTGCTATATGACTGGCTTTTGACAGGCTGAATAGAATATAGCAGAACATAAGAACCGCATACATAAAGGATTTATCGTTGGTGTGAGTCTACTGTGTGTGATCTATCTATAACTCATCATTGTCACTGTCCTGGAATCTTGGCTCTTTGTCTCACAAAGTGAAATCTTGCTCTATACTCTCCTCTATTCTCCATTTCTATC